>NC_060278.1:80673701-80918469 GCF_021613505.1 Equus quagga
AAAAAAAAAAAAGGATTATCTGAATGATAATCCATATTTTATTAGAATAACAATCAGTTATTTTAAGCCCAATTGTAAAAATGTTTAAAATGAATCAGTGAATAAACCATCAAACAGGCTAGAGTTATGGCCATCTGGTTGGCTTTATTGAGAGCCAAGGATAGATGATAATCCCAATGTTACTGACCGCAGGTGGGGCAATTTAGAGGATCTGTCATGAGAGAAGATCGAACAGCAATTCTCAGCAGGGCACAGAGTCTGCTTTAAACTCCCAGACCACTCCCAAAGGGCTACCTGCCGACAAGACCCAGAAATTACCAATAGCCTGATCTTTTTTAAGAACATAAGTTGGACCTATGTCTTCCTTCAGTGGGCTGGGGACTACTTCCCTAAGACCCAAGAAAGTTGCTTTGTCCAAGGTGCTGACTGACTCAGGTGAGTTCTACTTAGCCCAACCTACTGCCTAGCGCTCCCTGCTGGAGAAAGAAGTGATCCCACAAAATGCCCTGAATCAAAGCAGGATCTGGGTTCTTGCAAGGTTCCCACACTTTCCAACAAGTCTCTTCAACTTAATGGCATTCAGTTCCTTCATTTGTTAAATGGGGCCAGTGGACCCACCATCTCAAAGGCCTCTTCCAGGTCTGTAAGGCAATTCTAAACAAACGTTCTCCCTCCGCCACCACCTGTGTGGAATTCACCCACAGAGATTCTGGGTGTCCAACACACCTGGATTCAAATCTCCCCTTTACAAGCTCTGTGACCTTGAGCAAGTTATTTAACCCCTCTGAATTCAACTACTTATCTAAATAACAGAAAAACTAATACTTCACACGAGAGGAGGCTCACCTGGTTTCTCCTCCAACTAAACCTACTCTTTCTGGGGTCCCAAGTGGCCTCCATGTTGCCAAACCCCATGGGCACTTCTTTCTCCTTATCTTGCCTCTTTGCAACATCTGACAGTGTCCCTTACATCCTTCTCTCCTCCTTGAAGCTCCTCCCTCTCTCTTTGATCCGAACTTCTGGTTTTCTCCTCCTTTCCCAGTCACTGTTTCTCAATCTCCCTTATGAGATTTTCTTCTATCACCCTTTAAATGCCAATGTTTTAAAGCACATAAAAACATACTCAAGCTCACTCACAATGAAAGGAATGCAAATTAAAACAATGAGAGGTCATTTTTCATCCATCAGATTAGCAAAACATGAAGAATTTGGCAACAGTCTGTGGGCAACGATGTAGAAAGGCAGAAACTCGTGCGTTGTAGAAGTCTAATTGGTAAAACCCCTTTGGAGGGCAATTTGGCACAATCAAAATTTAAATGTATGAGAGGATTTAATCCAGCAATTTCATTTATAAGAATTTTTACTAGAGATAAAATCTACTAGACATATACCAAATGCCAATTCTCTGCTTCTTTACAACAGAACCTGATTTTGTTGGCAGAGCAATGAGCCAAACTAAAAGAAATTTTCCAGCCTCCTTCGAGATAAGGTTGGTTGCTTGACACAGGTCTGGCCAATGAGATGTAAGCAAAAAATTTTTGGAAGACTTCCAAAAAATCCCCTTAAAAAATAACAGACAGCTGATGATGCACCCTTTCTCCCCTTTGTTGTCTTCCCTCCTGCCTGGAATGTGGATATGGTGGCTGGATCTGGAGCAGCCATCTTGTAACCACAAAGAAAAGAACATGGAGATCTTGCCATGATATCATTTAGCCACTAAACCAAGGCCAGCATTTGCCTTCCCCAGATTTCTCATGACGTGAGAAAAAGTAAACTTCTATATTGTTTAAATCTCTGTTGTTTGAGTTTTCTCTTACATGCAGCCAAAATTTATCCCTAAATAATGTTGTATAAACAAGGATATTTTTGCAGTATTGTTTATCTATCAAAAGCGTGGAAACATACTGAATTCCCACTTATAAGGAACTGATTAATTAAATTATGGGATAGGCATATGATGGAATATTATGCAGCTGTATAAAAGAATTAGGTAGACTTTTAGTACTAATAAGAAATGATCTCCAAGATATTTAGTTAAGTTTTAAAAGAAAGATGTAGAAAGACAAACATAGTGTGCTAATAATTTGTATAAAATTGCTTTTTAGGCTTAGAACATCTCCTAAATACAAAAGAAACTAATTTGCTTCTGGGGATGGGGCCTGGGTTACTAGGGATCAAGAGAGGAGGACTCCCAATTCATCGTACACCTTCTTGTACTGCTTGAATACTCATCATGTGCTATTTTATCTTCCCCAAAAGTTTGTTAATTAGAATTTACTGCTTTATCAAAAAGAGAGAGAGAGAAAGAGAAGAGGGAAAGCCAATGATTTCCATGACTCCTTCTTTTCCCTTCCTTCTTTTCATCGGATGACCCCATCCCATGGCCTCAACTGTCACATATATGTTAATAGACTCAAACCCAAATATTTTGTCATAAGCCCTGTGATGAGTACCACCCTTATCTATCTGACCACCCTCTGGACATCACCACGTGGAGGTCCCACAGGCACCCAAATTCAGCATGCCCAAACCTGTAAGCATGCTCCTCCATGTGTGTTCTTGGCAAAATGCGCCAGCCTTCAGCCGGCAATGCACTCAGTGGCCCCACCATCTGTGAAAGGAGAATCACTCCAAGTCCTGCTTTCCGCCCTGTCTCAAACTGCCCCTTTTCCTGTCTGGTTTCCTTGGTCTCCCTAGAGACCCTGCACCAGTGGCATATACCCCGCATTTCACTTCTTGTTCACTGTCTTCCCTCCTTAGGCTGTCATTCCCATGGGAAGAGGGACCATGCCTGTGTCTTTCTCTGCTAAATTCCTCATATTGATAGCAGGGTCTGATAGCAGGGGTCACACACAACTTGCACAAGCTAAAAGATGTGGTCATCACCTCAGCCTCCACATCCAGTCACGTCCCATCCTTTCCACTTCCCCACTAGCCCCCAAACCACTCACCTCTCTCCATCTCCGAAACCACTGTCCTAATT
Source organism: Equus quagga (assembly GCF_021613505.1). Lineage (NCBI taxonomy): Eukaryota > Metazoa > Chordata > Mammalia > Perissodactyla > Equidae > Equus > Equus quagga. Next base: position 80,676,685 of record NC_060278.1, read on the forward strand.
CAGGTCTTGTCACTTCTCCCCCAAATCATAGCCACAGTCCTCAACAGGACTCCCTAAGTTCAAGTTGGCCCCCGTCACTGATGTCAGAATGGAATTTTTCACATGGTAAGCTTGTCATGTCACTCACCAAATAAATAACAATAATAAATAAATAAACAAACAATAATAAACAAGTATTATAAAGGTACTCTGCTGGGTTCAGACCCTATTACAGGCCCTGGACCCTCAAAAGGCCCTCTCACCTCATACCTCTGAGCCTGTCTCAAAGCCTTGGCCTTGTCACATGGAACCATTTATACTTCCTCCACATTTTCTGTGCCTACACCCACTTTCCTTCCTCCACAAGGAACACTGCAACCACTCCCCACCACCATCCTTTCATTGCCCTTTTAGTTAAATCCTTCAAACTTAGCTCAAAGGTCACCTCCTCCAGGAAGCCACCACCATGGTTACCCAGCCTAACAGAGGGGACCCCCTGCCATTAGTGTCTCTCCCTCTGGACTGTAAGCTCTTGGAGGGAGGGGCCATGTCTCATTTGACTCATATCCTTGGTGCCTAGAAAAGTGCCTGACACACAGAAGGATCTCAGTAAATGGCTGTTGAATGATCCCACAAAGAAATGGGTAACTGAAGAAATGAATGAATGGGTTATTGCTGGAATAAAAGGAGCCACATGTGAATTATATGATGCCACGCCAGGTACATGGGTATTCAACAAGTTTACTTGCATTCCTTCCTTCCACTCTCCTGTGACTTGATTTCCCCCCATCTTTCCAGCCCAGTAGGGTCCCCCTGACAGGAAGGATGCATATGCTGCTGGAGCTTGACCCCACCTGCTCAGAAAGGACACCCCCAACCTTCTTGCTCAGTGATTCTGAGAGTTCCCAGAGGGTCTTACAAACTGACCCATTGGCTGCCTTCGCCACATCACATGTACCACGTTTCCTCTTCTGCCCCAATGCCATCTCCAGGACTCGCAGAGCCACTGTCTCCAGGGCTTACAGGACAGCGCCACTGGCCTGCCCAGGGTGCTGTCTCAGTACTCCTTAGCTTAGGCTTGCAGCCCTTCATGACACCAGGCCCAGCCAGTGAGGGGTACCCCAGACCCCACCGCCCTCTCCATCCTGCCCTCCCTGCTCCCTTCCTCTCACACCCACTGTGGGGCTCCCTTCCAGCCCCTGGCCCTCCCAGCAGGGGCAGCCCATGGGCTCCAGGCAGCTTTCCCCTCCTTCCTCTCCTAGACTCCAGGGGCTCACAGAGACCTCTCCAAGGACATTTCTACCTCTTGGGCCTGGCCTCAGCTCCTGGAGCGCTGACTGCACAGCTGGGAGCTGGAACCCTACAGCCGCCAAGAGGCCAGAAAGGACACAGTTTATTCCCATCCCTGCTTCCCTCTAAATCTGAACCGTGACCAAGAAGAAAAAAAACAGGAGAGAGAGATGAAAAACCATAGGAACAGGGTGTCCTTTTCCATTGCCTCTCCAATTCTGTCAGGGGCTTAGTCCAAAAGAGGCTTTAATTGGTCAAACTATGTGTTTTTCACTGAAAGAAAAGCCATAAATGAAATATGATTCACATTTGGCATAGCAGGACCAGGGGAGGGGGCCCTCGCCTTTGTTATGCCCTTCAAAAGGAAATTGGGGTGGGGTGGGGAGGGCCCAGAACCAAGGACACATCCCCAGGGGCGCCATGGAGTCTGTGGCCTGCGTCAGGCCACAGTGGCCAGTGCTGTCTGCCCTCACTTCCGGGCTGGGTGCCCAGCAGTGACCTCACACGGGCCGCCTGCACCCTGAGCTTGTGGGAGGTGGGAGGGGGCCTGCAGCTTGGGAGCTTGGGGGCCACGAGCAGAGGATGGAACTTCCACCCTCCAGGCAGAGGAGGTACCCAGAGGCCCAGGCGGACCGGACAGGCAGAAGCAGCAACCTCTCTTCTGACCACAGCTGCTCCCGTCTCCCCTCTCACTCCACACTCCACAGCATCCCACTTAACAGTCATGTGAAATCCCTCCAAGCGGGGAAGAGGCTTTCTGTCCGCTGGGTGATGGGAGTTAGAGACAAGATACGTCAAAATGATAAAAAGTCAATTGATAAGAAGTCGATTGGGCGCTTGTCACAAACTAGGGACTCACACCCCTCTGGTAAATTTCAGGAGCTTCCAGATGAACTCACCACCTCACCCAAACCTGCCCCAGCCAAGGGCTGGAGTTCCACCATGAGAGCTCCATTGCACTGACGAGATCTGAAGAACCTGGGGGAAGAGGCATCTTAGTCCCCACACGGTTTTGGTAAGAAGAACAGGGAGTGATCATGAGGACACTGGAAATGCAGTGTGTGTGTATGACAACAGAGAGAGGAGGAGGGACGAGGAGAAGGAGGTGGGAAAGTGGGTGGAGAAAAGCTGGAGGAAGGAGCACTCCAAAGAAGGAGAAAGAAGCTGGGGGCCACAACCCAATCAACTCAGCCTCCCCCTAGGTCCCAGAAACCCAGGGTCAAGGTGGCCCAGAGCAGTGAAGAGAGCCTTGGAGGAGGCAGGATTTGAGGGTCCTCCAAGGAAAGGGATAGCTTGGGCCAAGGTGAGGAGGAGCACCATCCCCAGAAGTCTCCTGAAAAAACTAGTGCATTTCACCTGAGAAGACGGAGGCCCGGCGAGGTATTCTCTGGCAAGCAGTTTCTTACCTCCGTGAACAAAGAGAGCTGGGTCCCAGGAAGGGGGAGTGGGGCAGCGGGTTCCCCTGGGGATGAAGAAGATGGAAATAGTGAGCCGGGAGAAGGGAGAGACCAGCAAAATGAAGCCAGGGCAAGTGAGCCTGGGGCCAAGGAGGAGCAGAAGATGCGCCCAGAGGCCAACGGGAGCTGTTCGAAAGGTCGGCATGGCAGAACAGGGAGCCAGCAGGACCTGAAGACCAAGTGTGCCCATCTCACAGCTGTGCCTGGCACCGGCCCTCGGAGACAAGCAGGTGAAGTGCCTGCAGGCTTGTTAATGTGCCCAGTATCTTCAGGTCCCCTGCAAGTCCTGGGACTCGCTCAGATCTCATCAGGGTCTCAGTCTCAAGCTGTTGCCCAATGCCCTGATGTTTGCTTTCTCAGAGCCAGATTCCCTGAATCCCATTGGGCCCTTCCCCAGCTAATGTCCCGAAGAGCCTCTGACCCAGCCTCTGGCCATGTAGGCCCCACTAGGCAGCTCCTCTCTCTCTCTCTGTCTCTCTCTCTCTCTCTCTCTGTCTGTCTCTCTCTCTCTCTCTTTCCAATGTGGAAAGAGACCTGGGCAAGGAGTCCAGGTTTAGTCAGGCCCAGGGACAAGCCAGCACCTGTGTCTGGGCTTCCATGTCCTCCATGAGGAAAATGGGAGGCATGGCCCTGCCTATGTCACAGGGTGCTTTCGGATGGAACGAGGTAAATGCACGGGAAAGCTCTTTGGAAACTTCCACATGTTGTGAAGGGTTATTTTGATTATTATTCATGTCTGATTTCGCCGCCTCCGTGGAGCCCCAGCTCAACTTTGTGCCTATGCGATGCCAAAAGAACCAGTCAAATCCATCAAAAAGTCACTCAATTGAGTGGGAAAAAATGCAGGCGGCTCTGATACATGCTATCGAAAAAATAAAGCCACGAGCAGATCACTGGTGTTTTTGAGAACTGGCAGTGGGCTGTTCTAGGCGCTGTTTTTGAGTTTTTCTAGGGCTTTCACCTCCTGTGAACCAAAAAACTGATGACGGAAAAGACCAAGCCCCTCCATTGTTTCCCAGGAATGAGTACAGGTTCCGGATGCCAGGCTTAGGGGAGGGCAGGGAGACAGAAATCCTTGCAGGGGAGGGCCTGTGTCACTGCTGACCCCTCACGCATGCCAGGTCTTAGGCCAACGGACTGTCTTCTGTTGGCAAGGTCACCTTCTCCAGCTGAGAAGCAACTTTGAGAGGTCCCCACATTGGTTAGGGAGAAAGGAGATACCTGAACGGTTTGCAGAACCAGCAGAGGCTGAAGGAGCTGTGGCTCTGACCCCAGGGGCTAGCACCCAGACGAAGGAGACCGGGGGAGGAGGAGCTGGCATCCGGGGAGAGAGAAGATTCTGAGATAAGAAGATGTTTTTAAAACATAAATGTCCCAAGAGAGTTGCTTCAGAGTGACAAGTAACTCAAGCCAGTTCGTTTTGCTCCATGCGAGCAGTTCCACTAAGCATTTTGCTGGGGGGAAAGATAAAATCTAATTTGAAGAAAAGCCTTGGCTATCAGCCGAGAGTTTTATTTATGCAGGCCTCCCCAGCACACTGTTCTCATCCGGAGGTATCTGCCTCTAAAATGAAGCTTCTGGATGGAAATGGGAATATATAGGAGCAAAAAACAAAGGCACAGTCAGAATTTAAGGCTATCAATTAACAAGTCCTTCCCGAGCATCCATGCATTCCCAATCCCTTGCTAGAGACGGGTAGGAGGAGGGGAGGGGAGGGGGAGAGAAGTCTCAGGAAGAGCAAGCTTGGGAAGGCTAAACCAGGGCTATGCTATGGGTGATAGGAGTTCAGGGTCAAGTGTGGGCTCCACGGACAAAGCAGGTCTTGAGATAATATTTGGAAAAGAGATTTGGGGAAACATTAAAATATCTTTTGATGATTATTAGCATACTGTTTGAAATAGGACTTGAAAAATGGTTAATATAACAGATACTGTCAGTGCTCCACCTGTATCCCCTTGGGACCACTATTTCCATAACTTCCACCTGCCAGCATCTGCAACTCTCTTTTCCTGGGGGCCCCCTTGGGCTGCTGGAGCTCTCCCTGCATGAGTAGGGGCCAAGCTACAAGGGACAGGGAATTAACACCCACCCCCAGCAGCTACAGCAAATGACTGATGGGAACAGGAGTATAGATACCCTACCTCCCTCCTCTCACTGATGGGATAACTCCGAGGTCCCTGTTCTTCACAGTCACCCAGAGCTGGCCAGTGGGGTCAAACCCCAGTTGCCCACAGCGGTAACTGGCTTGTTGTTAATTCACCTTTACTGGCTTCCTTGCCTTCTCTGTCTCACTTCCCTACTCCTCAACTAATGTTTCCTGGGATCACCTCCCAATCAACTGCTTGTACTTGAATCGTTGTCTCAGGGTCTACTTCTGGGGGAACTCAAACTGAAATTCTACATATATTTTTGTCATCCTTTCAAGTTTAATCTTATATTTTTTTATCCCGTTTAATCCTCCAGCAGGCTAAGGAAGTAGAAATTATTCCCATTTTTCAGATGATGGAATTGAGACCCTGAAAGTTAAGATAACCAGCTGAAGATCACATAACAAGTAACTGATATACACCTTGGGTTGTATTTAACATCCAATTTTCTGACTCCTGTTCTGGTACTCTTTCCATCACACCCCACTGCCTCTGGTCATCCCCATCTCTAAATAAACTCTGCACAAAAGTTTAGCCTTAGAGTTCATGTCGGCAGTGTCCTTACAGGAGGGGTGTATGGAAGGATACATTTTCTAAAACTTTACATATTTAGGCTATAAAGAACATATTCCTGTTACTTTTACATATGAACACTTTGGGGAGCCAAGAATTCTTGGGTCACAATCCTAGAACTCTGCTGCTAAATAATTCCCAAAGTAGTGTATACAAGACACTTTTCTATGGATATTAATAGAGGCATAACATTTGTTGTTGGGAAATATGGGTAAACAAATATAAATAATTTATTTTTCACTAAATTAATGGGCTTTATAAATTTCGAAAGGAAGTATATAGTCTATAGCACTTCCCAAGCATGCGTCTTTCTTTCAGAGCATACCCATCCCAGTTTCCCAAGACAACGATGGACATAACATCTGCTTAAGAAATGATGCTGTAGCATTTACTCCACTTTCTTTATCAGGGAGAAATCTGAGTCCAGACTGAATTTCTTTTCTCAATATACCTGAATATGGAATCTTCACCAGGATGCATTGAAATATCAGATTTTTTGTTATTATTTTTTTTACTGAAACATGATTCAGCTCTTTTGATCGTCATCATTTCTCATCTTAGAAAAGTAATACTTAGTGCCTTTGATTATTGCTTCCATTCCATTTTTTTGATGGGCTCCACGGTTTCTCTTCAGAGTTGTCATCCTCTCTCTCATCAACTTCATCTCTTTGATCTGTTGTCAAGGCATTCCAGAAGATTTCCCTAAGTTTGCCCTCTCCGTCACTAATTTTATTTTCTGCAATGTCATTTAGGTTCTTTACTACTTTCAACATGTATTTTATGCTATTGAGTTTTTGTCTTGCTTGACTAGATAATACATGCACAGGATGCAAAACTGAAAAGGGAAAATGGCAAACAGTGGAAAGTGGATCTCCTTTCCAACCCTGCCCCTGAGGCGTTTCTCTCCACAAAGGCAAACATTGTTACCAGTTTCGTAGAACCCTGTTAGAGATAATCCATATGCAAGTGCATACACACAGACACATCTGTCTATCTGTCTATCTCTTTACATGTTTTTAGTGACAAACACCTGTACAGTTGGTAATATGTCTGACAAATGAGTACATTTCCCAACCTCTTCCAGGCTCATAGTGTCAGTTATGACTCTCACGGATGCAAAAAAACAGATAGCCCAACTCACAGTAGTATATAAGGACATTAATTGTTTCTCATGAGAACATGGCAGCTTTGGGACTGATTGATTCAGCAGCTTGCACAATCATCAAGAACCCAGACTCCTTCCATCTTTTTGTTCTGTCAGCCCCAGCGTATCAGCTTGTTAATGAGGCTTCATGGTCCCAAGATGGCTACAGGAGTTCCAAGAATTACACCAGAAACAATAACTTCTTGAAGCAGAAGAGTGGCTATCTTATCATTGTGTGATTCATGAAGAATGAGAAAATAATTCCCGGAAGACACCAGAAGATATCCTCTTGCTTCCCATTGGACACAATTGAGTCACATGCCTACGTCTGAACCAAACTTTGGGTATGAAAACAGAATTTCCCTGATGGCTTTAACCAGTTAGGACCCACTCCCTACGTCTAGGGAAGGGACAAGTGCAAGGCTTGAAGATAGATAGTGAAACCGCCTCAAGGCTCTTCTGGGAAGGAGAAATGGGGGCAGGGGGTTACAGCAGGGGATGGATGTTGGGTAATCAGCCAACCGTGTCTCTACACCACACATTCTTAATCATATCGGTTACCATCAGTCCTCCCAGCTCCCTCCCTGAGCTCCCAAGTCCTCAGCTCAATGCCTCTCTGTGCTTTCCCTTTGGTGACGCAAACCACCACCTCTCTCCCCCCAAACACTTCCGGTTGTCCTCCCACCCCGTGAGAAGCACTCCTGCACTATGAAACTCCTCTCAGGACATTCCACAAACCTCTTGCCTTACCGAAATCTAGCTGTCCCCTAGGATGCTCTTCCCTTTAGGCCCTCTCTAGTGGTCGCCTGTTTCACCTCTTATATCCCCAGAATTTCATTGCTAAGGACTGAATGTTTGTGTTCCCCCCCAAATTCCTAGGTTACAATCCTAATCCCCAATGTGATGGCATTAGAAGATGGGGCCTTTGGAGGTCATTAGGGGGAATGTAGAGCCCTCATGAATGGGATTAGTGCCCTTATAAGAAGAGACACAGAGAGCTTGCTTCCTTTCCCTCTGCTCTCCACCATGTGACAGTACAATGAGAAGTTGGCCATCTGCAAACCAGGAAGCAATCTCTCACCAGACACAAGGTCTGCTGGCACTGTGGTCTTGGATTCCCCAGCCTCCAGAACTATGAGAAAGAAGTGTTTGCTGTCAGCAGTCTATGCGAATTGAACAGTAGTCCTCTATGCTTCCTGACCCTGATCTCCCCATTCTTGGTGAAACTCCAGATCCTTTGAGATTGATGTCATATGGCTTTGCCACCCTTGCCCACTCCTCACTGCTGCCGTCCGTCAGCCTCCTAGTCACTCCTCTCATTTGCTAACAATTTTGGCATCTAATGACAATCCTCCACTCGTTTCCAGTTCTGATTTCAACATCCACATGTATGGCCCCACTCAAAACCCTCATCTTAACTGTGACACTTTCTTCTCCTTCACGCCTCTTCACCCAACTCTCCCTAAGGTCACGCTCTGGACTTCAGCATCATGCAAATAATCTCTGAGAACTACCTATTTTTTTAAAAGCTGTCATCTGACAATACCCAGGAAAATTCACATACGCATTTACTTTTTGATGCAGCAATCTCACTTCTAGGAATCCCAATGCTGCACCAGCAAAAATATAAAAAGATTTATGAATAAAGCTAGTCATGGCAGCAGTATTATTTATAACATTAAAAGACTGGAAACAATCCAAAATCCAACAATAGGGAAGTGGTTAGATTAGTTAGAGTTCATCTGTACAGTGGACTGCTATGCCACTGTAAAAAGCAACTAGGAAGATCTCCATATACAATTAAAAGTGATCTTCAAAATATTTTAAGTTAAAAAAAGAAGCAAGGTATGAGATAATGTGTATAGTTTTCTTTCTATCTTTGTATAAGAAAGGAAACAAAGTGCGTGTGTGTGTGTGTGTGTGTGCACGTGTGTGTGTGTTTGTCCAAAAGGAAGGAATCTTGGTTTGGACTGCCATAACAAAATACCATCGACTGGGTGGCTTAAGCAATGAACATTTATTTCTCATAGTTCTGGAGGCTGGAAAGTCCAAGATCAAGGCGCTGGCAGAGCCAGTGTCTGGTGAGAGCCCACTTCCTGGTTTGTAGACAGCTGCCCTCTTGCTGTCTCCTCACATGGCTGAGAGAGAGAGGAAGTAAGCTCTTGCAAGTCTCTTCTTATAAGAGCACTAACCCCATCGTGATAGCTCTGCCTCATGACCTCCCAAAGGCCCCATCTCCATATATCATTACATTGGGGATCACGATTTCAATGCATGAATTTGAGGATAACTGAACATTCATAGCAGAAGGTAAACCAAAAACCAATTTTTATAATGGTCAACAGTAAGGGGAAAGAGAGAACTTGGGAGATGGAATGGAATTTGGGAATCATGTAAATGTTTCACATACTTTTTTGAAAAAAATAAGTTAATTCAAAAAGAAAACAAAAGCATCTCTAAAAGTAAAAAGTAAGCTGAAATAAATGAGTTGAATATATATAAAGTTGGTGGAATAACCATACACAGGATAACTATTTCAAATGACTTAGAAACATAGTATTTTGACCATGCATGCCTGGTGAGTTATATTCTAAGGACAAAATGAACCACAGAGAAATGGTGGGCTGCACACAGTAGTCTTACTATGAGCAATAGTCACTGTACTTGTTTCCTATTGCTGCTGTAACAAGTAACCACAAATCTAGTGGTTTAAAACAACACAAATGTATAATCTTATACTTCTGGAGGTCAGAAGTCTGAAATGGGTCTCACTGGGTTAAAATCAATGTGTTGGCAGGGTTGTGTTCATTTCTGAAGGCTCTAAGAAAGAATTTATTTTCTTGTCTTTTCCGGCGTCTAGGGGCTGCCCATATTTCTTGGCTTGTGGGCCCCTTCCATCTTCAAAGCCAGCAAAAAGCAGTCTAGTTTTTCTGCTGTCTCTCTCGCTCTGACCCTTCTGCCTTCCTCATCCCGGTTAAAGGATGCTTGGGATTGCATCAGTCCCACTTGGATAATCCAGGATACTCTCCTTGTTTTAAGGTCAGCTGATTAGCAAATTTAATTCTCCTCTGCAGACTTGATTTTCTTTTGCCATGTAATATATTTACAGGTTCTAGGGACAAGACATGGACATCTTTGGAGGGCCATTGTCCTGCCTACCACAGTCTGCACACTGGCCCCCAAATAGTCACATCTGTCTCACACGCAAAATGCATTCATTCCATCCCAAGGTCCCAAAAGTCTCAACTCATTATAGCATCAAGTCCAAAATTTCATCTCAGTCTCATTAGTCCAAAAATTCCAAATCTCGTCTTCTAAATCAGATTTGGGTAAGGCTCTGGCAATAATGCATCTGAGACACAATTATCCTCCATCTGTGAACCTGTGAAACTCAAGAAACAAGTTATCTGCTCCCAAAGTACAATGGCGGGATAGGCATAGGATACTAATTATAGACATTTGGTTTAAAGAAGAAAATGGAAGAAAAAATTTTCAGCCAGGAAAACTCCATTTGGTTCCATAGTCTGGGAATAACCCTCTCTGGCTCAAGTCTCCATCCTTACAGGCATCCTCTCTTTCTTTTATGAAATGTAGCACACATTTGCATCTGAGTAGTTTTATCAGCTTGTTTCTTGCCTATAGAATTTTAGGGGTCCAGCAGCTTTCTTTCATTTTGTCCTCTCTCTGTACCTTTTGGTCCAAGCTGGCAGTGTTTCTGCTGGCATAAAGTTCCCAAGAGCCCTGTGGATCTCCTGTGTACATCTCAGAGATTCACTCCATTAGACAAGAGGCTCCCCTACAGAAATTTTCTAGATAATCCCATCTCATGTGGCTTCTGCTGAGAAAGCTGAGGGATCCATGAGTCACACACCTTTATAGAGCCCTTTATAAGACTAAACACTCTGAACTTTGATCCTTCCAAGGCACTAATGAAAGGTCGTCCATCCACACTTTTAGATTTCTCTCCAGAGCATGCTTTCCTGACATTGAATCTCCTAATTTTAGCTTCTTTTGCAATCTGGATAAGCTAAGAATTTCACAAATCATCAAATTCTGGTTCCTTTTTACTTAACAATTCTTTCCTCAACCAATCTCTTTCTCTCACATTTTATTATAAGAAGTAAGAAGAAAACAGGCCACACAGTTAACACCTTGCTTGGAAATCTAAGCTAAATATCAAATTCATCATTTTCAAGTTTTTCTTTCCACATAACTGCAGAACACAATTCAGTAAGCTTTCAGCTAATCTTTCCACCAGTTTCCAATAACATGTTTCTCATTTCCATCTGAGCCCTCCCCAGCAGTACTTCTAATGTCCAGATTTCTGTCAATAGTCTGTTCAGGATGATTTAAGTATCCTCTAAGGCAACTGAGGTTTCCTCCACCATGCTTCTCACTTCCTTCTGAGTCATCACAAAAAGAGTCATTAACATCCATATTTCTAACAATCTATTCAGCAATCTAGGTTTTTTTCTATCATGCTCCTAAAAATTCTTCCAGCCTGCTGTATTTGTTTCAGCAGCACCTTGCCTCCAGGCACCAAAATCTGTATTAGCTTCCTATTGCTGCTCTAATGAATTACTACAAATTTAGCGGCTTAAAACAATGCAAATTTATTATCTTACAGTTCTGGAGGTCAGAAGTCCAAAATGGGCCTCATTGGATTTAAAACCAAGGCTTTGGCAGAGTTTCATTCTCTTCTGGAAGTTCTAGGGAGAATCTAGTTTCTTGAAATATCCAGCTTCTAGAAGTTGCCTACATTCCTTGACTCATGGGTCCCTTCCATCTTCACAGCCAGCAGTGGCCACTCTAGTCTTTCTCATGATGCTGTCTCTCTGGCTGTGACTCTTCTGCCTCCCTCCTCACCATTTAAGGACTCTTGTGATTACATTGGGCCCATCTGGATAACCCAGGATGCTCTCCTTGGTTTAAGGTCAGTGGATTAGTAAACTTAACTCTTTCTAAAATTTTAATTTCCCTTTGCCATAAAACATAAAAAATTCACAGGTTCTCAGGATTAGGACATGGACGTCTTTGGAGGGTCATTATTCTGCCTAATGTAGTTGGTACTGTGGTTATGTAATTTACTCACACATACACACACATACATATATATATTACAATAAAGCAAATGAGTAATTATAAGGTTATAAGGAATCAAACTGATTTTCAGCATATGATAAAAGACGTACAAATATAAAATCACATAAAGTTAAGTAAAAACCTTGTAATCTCTAAATTGAATTGGAAGTGCTACGTTAAACTTACGATTAATTTTCTCTTTCTAATGCATACATATGCATTTTCTAACTCTGTCTACTGCAAAGGCAGTATGGTGGTCTTAAAACATGTCCACAAGGTCTTGAGGGAATTACGTTAAGTGAAATAAGCCAGATAGAGAAGGACAATCTCTGTATGACTCCACTCATATGAGGAATTTAAACATGTGGACAAAGAGAACAGATTAGCGGCTACCGGGGAAAGGGGAGGTGGGGGGGCACAAAGGGTGAAGGGGTGCACCTGCAACATGACTGACAAACAATAATGTACAACTGAAATTTCACAACATTGTAAACTACCATAAACTCAATAAAAATTAACTTAAAAACAAAAACGAAAACATGTCCACAAGGTAAATAAACGTCGAATTACTATGTTGTACACCTGAAACTAAAAAAAAAAAAGTGTGCAAATTCCTTGACACTCCTTTCATCATGACACAGAGTTTACGTCCCCTCCCTTTGAACCTGGGTAGGGGGTGTGACTCTCTCCAAGAATAGAATACAATGGAGGTGATGCTTCATGACTTTCAAGGCTAAGTTAGAAAATACCGTAGAGCTTCTGCCCATTTCTCTTGGAACACCTGCTCTGGGATCCTTCAGTGACCATATACGAAGTCCAGAGATGCTGAGGCGGCCAGGTAGAAAGAGCACAGAGAGGGTGGGAAAGAGAGAGATGCCCGTGGAACCTCAGCCATTCTCACCCCCATAAGTTTAAGTCATTCCAGTCCAGACATTGGACACGTAAGTGAACAAGTCTTTGACAAGCGCCCGGACACAGGAACTAACTGCAGCCACATGAGAGACAGCCCCCTAAGTGGGAACTACCAGAGTCCGGGTCAACTGCTGGAACCATTATAAAAGGTGATAATAATAAATTATTGTTATTATTTTAAGCTTCAGCCTTGGGGTGGTTTGTTACACAGAAAAAGATAATCAGAACAAGCAGTTAGCACCTATACTGTGATCTTTAAAATTAAACCAAATCAAGATTCCTTGGAGAAACAGCTGAGCCCAGGGCTAAGGCTGGAAACGTCCATGATGGTCCTGGGATATGTGGTGCTTGAAAGCTCCATAGGACTAAGCTGGCACAGGAGCCACTTAAACGATCCTCACAACTGGCCAAGGGGAGGACAATGACTGCAGCGGATTGAAACACACCAAAAACATAAAATTCCATGGGTACTTAAGGATTTTTTTTAAAAGGACTAATGGAATTGGATAGCACATCATCTCATTACTCTGAAAGCTGATAAAGTAAAAGAATGAAGCTTTGCATAAAGACACACAAACAGACCAATGAAATGGAATAGAGAGCCCAGAAATAAACCCTCACATATATGACCAAGTGATCTTCAACAAGGGTGCCAAGACCACTCAGTGGGGGAAGGACAGTCTCTTCAATAACTAGTGTTGGGAAAACTGGGTATCCACATGCAAAAGGATGAAGTTGTACCCTTATACAACCCTATATATAAAAATTAACTCTTCTTCACAAAAATAGAACAAATAACCCTAAAATTTATATGGGGCAACCAAAGACCTCAAATAGCTAAAGCAATCCTGAGAAAAAAGAACAAAGCTGGAGGCATCACAATCCCTGACTTCAAAATGTACTACAAAGCCATAGCAATCAAAACAGCACGGTACTGGTACAAAAACAGGCACACAGATCAATGGAACAGAACTGAAAGCCCGGAAATAAAACCGCACGTCTACAGACAGCTAATCTCCAACAAAGGTGTCAAGCACATAGAATGGAGAAAAGACAGTCTCTTCAATAAATGGTGTTGGGAAAACTAGACAGCCACATGCAAAAGAATGAAAGTAGACCACTATCTTATGCAATACACAAAAATAAACTCAATACGTATCAAAGACTTGAAGATAAGTCCTGAAATCATAAAACTCCTGGAAGATAATACAGGTAGTACACTTTTTGACATTGAACTTAAAAGGGTCTTTTCAACTATTCGATCTTCTCAGACAAGGGAAACAAAAGAAAAAATAAACAAGTGGGACTTCATCAGACTAAAGAGCTTCTGCAAGGCAAAAGAAACTAGGATCAAAAAAAACACAACCCACCAACTGGGAGAAAATATTTGCAAATCATGTATCCGAAAAGGGTTAATCTTCATAATATATAAAGAACTCACACAACTGAACAAGAAAAAAACAAACAGCCCGATCAAAAAGTGGGCAGAGGATATGAACAGACATTTTTCCAAAGAAGATATACAAATGGCCAATAAGCACATGAAAAGATGTTCAACGTCACTAATCATCAGGGAAATGCAAATCAAAACTACACTAAGATACAACCTTATGATTGTTAAAATAGCTAGAATCACTAAGACTAACAATAACAAATGTTGGAGAGGATGTGGAGAAAAGGGAACCCTCATACACTGCTGGTGGGAATGCAAACTGGTGTAGCCACTGTGGAAAACAGTATGGAGATTCCTCAAAAAACTAAAAACAGAACTACCATATGACCCAGCTATACTGGGTATCTACCCAAACAACTTGAAATCAACAATCCAAAGTAACATACGTACCCCTATGTTCATTGCAACACTATTCACAATAGCCAAGACATGGAAACAACCCAAGTGCCCATCGACTGATGACTGGATAAAGAAGATGTGATATATATACACAATGGAATACTACTCAGCCATAAAAAGACAAAATCATCCCATTTGCAACAACATGGATGGACCTGGAGGGAATTATGCTAAGTGAAATAAGCCAGACTGAGAAAGACAAAGACCAGATGATTTCACTCATGTGGAATATAAACAAACACGTGGACAAAACAGTTCAGTGGTTAGCAGAGGAAGGTGGGTGGAGGGTGGGCACGAGGGGTGAAGGGGAGCACTTATGTGGTGACAGACATGAAATAATGCACAACTGAAATTTCACAATGATGTAAACTATTAGGAACTCAAATTAAAAAAAACAAGAAAAACAATTAACTCAAAGTGGATTAAATACTTAAACATAAGACCCAAAACTATAAAACTCCTGGAAGAAGACATGGGGAGAAGGCTTCATGACATTGGACTTGACAATGATTTCTTGGATATGACACCAAAAGCATAGGTAATAAAAGCAAAAACAGACAAATGGGACTATATCAATCTTAAAAACTTTTATGCATCAAAGGACACAACCAACAGAGTGAAAAGGCAACCTATGGAAAGGGAGAAAATATTTGTAAATCTTATATCTGATAGAGGGTTAATATCTAGAATATATACAGAACTCCCACAACTCAACAACAAAAAGACAAATAATCTGATTAAACTGTGGTCAGAGGACCTGAATAGACATTCCTCCAAAGAAGATATACAAATAGCCAACAAGCACATGAAAAGATGCTCAACATCACCAATCATCAGAGAAATGCAAATCAAAGCCACAATGAGACATCACCTCGTATCCATTAAGATGGCTACTATTTTGAAAAGCCAGAAAATAACAAGTGTTTGTGAGGATGTGGAGAAATTGGAACCCTTGTACACCGTTGGTAGCATTGTAAAATGGTGCCACTACTATGAAAAACAGTATGGGGGGTTCCCAAAAAATTAAAAATTGAACTTCCATATGATCCAGCAATCCCACTTCTGGCACATATCCGAAAGAACTGAAAGCAGATCGTGAAGAAATATTTGCACACCCATGTTCATAGCAGCACTATTCACAATAGCTAAGAGGGAGAAGCTACCCAAATATCCATCAACAGATGAGTTGATAAACAAATATAGTATATACATACAATGAATATTATTCAGCCTTTAAAAAAGAAGGAAATCCTGTCACACGCTTCAACATGGATGAACCTTGAGGACACTATGTTAAATGAAATGAGACAGTCATAAGAAGACAAATGCTACATAATTCTGCATATATGAAGTTTCTAAAGTAGTCAAATTCATAGAAACAGAAAGTAGAATGGTGGTTACCAGTGGCTGGCGGCGGGAGGGAAGTGTAGTTGTTGTTTAATGAGTATACAGTTTCAGATTTGCAAGATAAAAAGTCCTGGATTTCTGATTCAATGTGAATATACCTAACACTACTGAACTATGCACTAGCAAATGGTTAAGAAGGTAAAGTTTACATTGTGTGTTTATCACAATAAAAAAATTTTTAAGAATTAAGTTTCTATCCTTCTTTTCTTGTATAACTATATTTCAGAATAACTAAATAATTGATGAGGAAAGGTTCTTGAATCACAGCTAATGAATGCAGAATTAATGACAGATTTAGAAATTCACAATTTCACAACCACTGAAGAAATGATGAATCTAGGCAATAAATGGCTACACAAACCATTAAGTGGAGTTTGTGAGGAAGCTTTATAACGGAGAGACCAAGCGGACAACTCCTGAACCAATAATTTATTCTTAACATCCCCAAAATGTGACAACTACATGTTATAGAATTCCTAATGTGATGTGATAGGTAATATATGACACAACCTGCAATGTGCCCTCGCTAAAGAAAAGCAAAGAAAACAAAAACGGAAAAATAAAATAAAACAAAAGTCTAAAAATATCCAGATAACTATGTTAAACAACATCATGAGGAGGTGGTATCAGAAAAAATGGCAGAGTAAGGATCTCTGAAAATTCTGTCCTTCATAAAAGCAAAAGTCAAGAGGATCAGCTTTTTCAGAACTCTGGAAGTTAATCAGTTTATTAACAGAGCATTTATTCAAAAAAAAGAAGAAAATGACTGAATCTCATTAAGAACAGCCATCTTTGTGACATTTTAACTTGCTCTCATTCCACCCCCCACTCTCCAGCGCCACACTAGTCTTAAAAACAACTAGCCTACACTTGCAGTGAAAAGTAGCAGCCTGGCAGCCGTCACAAGAAGCAGAACAGGACGGAACTCCTTCAAAACTACAATTCTAAAGAATTGTCATTATCTGACCTGTCTGGTGATTCCTTGAAAGATCCCACTTGCAAGACCATCTGTATTTGACCTGACTCAGTGCTTTCCCAGTATGATAAGCCCTGGGGGACATCAAAAACAATTAAAGGCAAATGTTTAACTTCACTACCTAAGTGACACCAGGTGGAGCAAACATAAGACTAACCAAAAAGCTTAAGAGGAAAAGCTGAGGAATGTGATATCCATAGAGACTTTGAAAATCCCGGGAATCTAGAAGACCAGGTGCATGCGTAGGGCTGTGCACAGGCTCAGAAAAAGCCTGAGAAGGCCCTAAGCTCTCACCCATGACTGACTTCAAGGACGCACACAAGCAAGCAAAGGCTAGGGAAGGTGTGTCAGTTTCCTGGCTGAGTGTTGGGAATGTGCCCTAAGAGGAACACAGAGCCCCTTGGCAAGGACTGGGAGACTTACTGGTTTCAGGCACTAAAGGAGATCTCTGCTCATTCACTAGCTGCCAACTGAACTAACCAAGCAGACACTTCAGTGGCCACATGAGACAAAGAATACAGACTTTACAGAATTAGTTCAGAAAAGTCATTAAACAAACAAAAACAATATCTACAACAAACAGTAACAACAACAAACCCTGGAGTGATGGGGGAAGAATCTGATTTCTAGACTTGCTATATTGCATTACTTTAAAATGTACAGATTTCAACAAAAAATTAAGAGACATGCAAAGAAACAGGAAAGTATGACCCACACATGGGAAAAAAAGCAATAAGTAGAAACTGTCCCCGAGAAACCCAGACGATGACCTAACTAGACAAAGACTTTAAATCAGCTGCTTCAAATGGAATGGAATAATATTCAGCCGTAAAAAGGAACGAAGTATTGAAACATGCTAAAACATGGATGAATCTTGAAAATGTTACGCTAAGTAAAAGAAGCCAGTCACAGAAGACCATAGATTATATGATTGCATTTATATGGAATGTCCAGAATAGTCAAATCTATAGAGACAGAAAGTAGATTAGTGATTGCCTAGGACTGGGGAGGGTGGGTATGGGGGAATGGGG
The DNA here is from genome assembly GCF_021613505.1 of Equus quagga. Classification (NCBI taxonomy): domain Eukaryota; kingdom Metazoa; phylum Chordata; class Mammalia; order Perissodactyla; family Equidae; genus Equus; species Equus quagga. The sequence goes on from NC_060278.1 coordinate 80,694,535, forward strand.
AGTGTCTGCTTATGGGTAGGGTTTTTTGGAGGAAAAGGGGATAATGAAAATGTTCTAAAAATGACTTTGGTGATGGTTGCACATATCTATGAATCCACTAAAAACCATTGAATTGTATTCTTTAAATGAGTGAATTGTATGGTATATGAACTATGTCAGTAAAGCTGTAATTTAAAAAACAATGAAACTAGACCTAAGCAAAGAAGAACAGCCAGGTATGGCCATACGAGGAAGAGCCACTCCTTTGCCGAATGCTGCTCACCCAGCTTCTCCACACTCAAAGAGACTCTAGAAGAAATTGTAATTACAGGCCCACGTCTACTTTAACTTTGCTCTTCAAGAAATTGACTGCTGGTGGCCACAATAAGCCCCTGCTCCCATTCCGTTTCAGCCTTGATGATTTAGATGCAGGTGTACTGAGAGGGGGTCACTCGCTGGCTTAAGTGCTGCATGGAATTAAAATGAGAACCAGCTAATATACATTTCTTTAGTATGTATTTGTTGGACACTTGAAAACTCTTGCAACCAGGCCACAGGTGGAGTGGCGAGCTCATAGTCAGAGGAGTGGCCTCTACCTTGGATGGTCAGTACGTCAGTGATGAGTGACCCAAGCCCAGAGTGGGGACCCAAGGATGAGCAGAACAGACATGTTCCTGCCCTCAGGGAGCCTCAAGTCTAGTGGGAGAGGCAACTATGAACCAAGTCATCAGCCCAGGTGAGGACCTGAAGGAAAGGTGACCATCCTGCAGGAGCTCCTAAGCAAGAGGCCACACCACGACCAGGTAGTTGAGAAGGTCCAGATGCACACTGGGAGTCTCCACTGGGACGAGAGTGGGGTAACCTTCTGTTTCTTGGTTTGGGTGATGGTTACACAGGTGTATTTACCCTACGAAAATTCAGCAAGCTGCTTGCCTATGATTTGTGCATTTTTCTCTGTATATGCTATACTTTAATAAAAACTTTACTTGAAAATATTCCACTGTGTGGAATGTTTGAAATCAAACACAGACACCTTTCTGCATCTCTGTGCGGTCCCCAGCTTCCTATAGCTGTAATTCACACCCTCAGTCCATATTCTCTAGGCTCAAAACTCACCAGCCTTCATTTGGGGCCAGGAGTGCCGAGATTTTCCTGATCTAAGACTTTCCTACATGTTTTTCTTTGGCCTGAGGTATGTGTGCCTGCTCTTCACAAACCTGGTATTTCTAAACCTCCAACCTCTATTGTATTGCCACCCTCTCCCGGAGGCCTGCCCTCACCACTCTGCCTGAGTTGCCTGGCGCCCTCCATGATCCTGTCACGGTGTTTGTGTTCATTGCACTAGATTTGCTGCACTTCTGTTTTTAAACATCTGTCTCCCATGATAGACTCTGAGAGCCATGAAAGTCAAGGCTATGTCTTATGCCACATTTTATCCCCAGTGAGCAGCAAAGTGCTTGACACATAGTGTAGACTTGTAATACATTTCTGTGGAATGAATGAATGAAGAAATGGAAGGCAATGCTCAACCCCAAAGAGTTATATGGAGCAATAATGTGGCCTTTCAGGCATGGTGGCAAGACAGTGGGTGAGGTTTTATTGGCAGAATCTTGTGGCCCCCATTCAACCATCCTAGATAAGCAATAACTAAAGATTACAGATTATAATTACTCCCGAGCCAGTCTTTTAAGGAGAAGGAAATTCATGGAACAGCACAATGAAAGGAACAAAGTCCCTATCATTCCTGCCATCTCCTCACCCCTACCAACCCGGGAGATCTGTAGTGTCACAGCATATTGATTCTTAAGACAATGGCACAGGGGTAGTTCTGGCTCCTCAAAGGATGTGACTATCAAAGCATCTTTGTGAGCAGGTGTGATGACGCTTTTCTCATGCAGCAGGGAGAGACTGCAGGCTGTAATTTTACCCGAGGTCCCTATTATCAAAGCCATACCACCTCCTCCCCAACCTTAGAATGTACCTAAAAGTACTCCCCCAAAGGTACCAGGTGCAGCTGGGGAAGGTCTGTTAGTGTCAAAGGAGATGTTAGGAAAGTAGGACGAGCTTAAATCAGAGCTGGTCAGAGATGGGGCCAGCATCACTGAGTCAGCCCTATGTTGGTAACCTACCCTCACAAAGAAGCCTCTGGCCAACCTGCTTGCCCTGCTCTGACCAGTCACCTGCCCACAGCCCAAGCCCTCACCCGAGTACAGCCCAATGCTCACTCCAACCACAGCCTGACCCTCACTCTACCAATAGCCTTACCCCTCAGCCTGGCCTCAGATGAACCCCCTAATCCCAGGCATAACCACTCTTGTCCTTGAATGCACATCTTATGTCTTTACCCAGACAGTGAACTTTCTGGAGCAAGTCACCAATATCCCCTCGGAGACTGAATATACAAACGGACAATGGCCAGACCATATCTGACAATAGAACTCTGACCCACAATCTGTAGGAACCAACCAAGGAAGCCACACACCTGCAGCAATCAGCCCAGAATGGTCAGGAACTGGTCAATGACTTCCAGCTTCTTTATTTTTCGTACCTCCTTCCAACTCAGGACCAACCAGAGAAAGCCAAATATGCTTCCAACCAATCACAGAAGATGCCCCCCTTCTAGTCAGGCCCCCTCCAGCATCCCAGGCAAAGAACCTCCAATCACAGCACACCTGGAGCCTCCCTTCCTTTTTTCACCGTCAAGTTTTCCCACTTCCCCTGCCTGCTTTGAAACCCTCCCTGCCAAACGCAAGCGATGGTGGCCGACTCCCATGCTATAGCAAGCTCTAAATAAATAGCTTCTGTTTGTTCTTATTTGGGTGGTCTCCATTTATTTTCACAGTTTGCCTGGATGTCCCACTAAGATACAGTCTGCACTGTATCTTATCTTATCCATCACTACAGACCCCAGCCTTTGGCCAGGTGCGTCATCTGTAGATGCTACATGAGCCCCTGTGCCTTGCTGCTCATGGCTCGTCAATCCACGCCAACGTGTAAGTCAGCACTGGGTCTGAACTTCCTTCCCTCTGCGTTGAGTTCTTAGCTACTTATTAGTAGTTTAGTGCCCAGGCTTTGTAGTTGGTTCCCATTTGTTTGCATCCTTCGTGGAGTTAGGCCATTCCTTTTCACCTCTTTGGCTCACTTTGTGCTTCCATTTTGTGTTGTGCTGTCAAAACTGTTGTTTGTCACGAGAAGGAGAGTCACAGAGTAGAACACAGTCATAGGCCCTGTAGGCCTGTAGACGAAGCCAGCCTCGCAGAACAGCGAGTCTCTGGTTCTCACTGGACCAGGATCCATTCAGACAAACTTTGCTGTGCGTCACCAATAAAGCTGGATAATGTTCTTCTTCCATCCCAAGACTCTGTCCAGAGACAGCCTTCTCTCTGGTTTTTATAGGGAGCAAATTGTCAGGTCTGCTTTTGGAGACAGCCAATGTCAGGCCGAGGGCCCAAGACACAAGGTGCCCAAGCGTCACATTTCTGCTGACCATTGCCAGCTCTCACGGGGACATCCACATATAAGTCCTCTCCTCGTCCAGGAAAAACTCCTGTTTCTTATATACATTCTCATTGGAATCCTAATTCTCTCTCTAAACAGCCCAACTTCACCAACGATCATTTGGACCTTCAATGGCCACTCTGGGGAGCATGTGACTTGAACAAAATTGTTCATTTGAGAGGTGCTTTAGAAAACAAAGAGAATGAGTTGTTTTGATCCGTATGCAGTCTAGACTCATTTTCCTAGTAAATTCTCTCCTTCCTTGTCCTCCAGTTACTTCCCTAGATCCAGTCCTGCCTCTTCCCCCTCCTCCTTCCAACTCCTCCCCCTCCACCCCTTCATTGACTCCTCCCTCCTCTTCCCCTGTCCAGTCCCCTCGCCTTTCCCAGCAACTCCTAAGATCCTTAAGTGCCAGTTGCCTCTAAAGATACATCGCTCCCACAAGGCAGAGATGCAGACAACTGCAGAATTTAAACCTTGGGGGCTGGCCCAGTAGTGCAGCAGTTAAGTTCACACATTCCGCTTCTCAGCAGCCCGCAGTTCACCAGTTCGGATCCCAGGTGTGGACATGGCACTGCTTGGCAAAAGCCATGCTGTGGTAGGCATCCCATGTATAAAGTAGAGGAAGATGGGCACGAATGTTAGCTCAGGGCCAGTCTTCCTCAGCAAGAAGAGGAGGATTGGCAGTAGTTAGCTCAGGGCTAATCTTCCTCAAAAACAAAAAACCTTGGACCAGAGCTGAGCTAATAACTGTAATTAAGGATTTCCCTAAACCCTGACAAAACCAGCAACTGTTCATGGAGGAGTTTAGAATCCTTTTGGAGGACATGTGACCCAGGGTTACCTAACCTTATATCAATTTTACACATGCTGGTCAGAACCTCAGATGCTAAATCTTGGATGACAAAAGCTGATTGGATTGACCTGTATCTCTCTTTCCACAATAAAACTGAAGCTCAGAAACAGGCCCAAAAAGTGGGGCAAAAATCTCCTAAAAGCCATACATGAAACATTTCTAATAAAAATCTGTTGGACCATAATGCAATGATACAAAAGAAGAAGAGCTAAGCTATGGTGCCCTGTTGTTTGGTCAAACCCTAACCAGGATATTGCTGTGAAGGTATTTCGTAGATGTGATTAACATCTGTAATCAGTCAACCATAAACAAAGATTGCCCTCGATAACGTGGATGGGCCTCATCCAAGCAGTTGAAGGCCTCAGAAGCACAACTGAGGTTTCTTGAAGAAGGAATTCTGCCTCAAGACTGTACGATAGAAATCCTACCTGAGTTTCCAGGCTGCTGGCCTGCCCTACAGATTTCAGACTCAAGACTGCAATGTCAACTCTACCTGAATTTTCAGCCTGCACTACAGATTTTGGACTTGCCAACCCCCAGAACTGAGTCACCCAATTCCTTAAAATAAAACTTAAAAATATACATATATATATATGTACATATATATACTCACACATACACATATCTCCTATTGGTTCTGTTTCTCTGGACAACCTGACTGGTACAGTCCTGCAGATCAAACAGCTAGATGGCTCCCTTCCCAACTGACCACCTTTATTAACAAGGACACACATAGATATTGTAAACAGAAGGCACACTGGTAAAAGATCATCCTATTTGACAAAAGAAAAACCAAGACGAAGAAAAGCCCCTCAATTTAGGTCAATGAGGGCACTCCAAGGAAGGAAAAAGCATTCAATATCCTGCCTTACCTGTACACCTCCAAGGTAAATTAACTATGAATATAAATTGTCATCTTCATCAATTCCTCGTAGATATGGGTGCTGGTATTTCTACAATAACCCCTACTGTGTTCAACTTCTTCCTCGGAGTAAACATACCACACAGGTGACAGATATTTCAAATGGCACACAGAATTTCCCTCTCTCCCAGCCCATCACTTTAACCCTTGAGCCCTTGACTGAAAAACTTTCCTTCCTGCTCTGTGATACCACCCCTACCAATTTCAAAAGAAAAGACTGACTTCGCAAATGGGATTGTAATATTAAATGTACACCAGAGGGACTATTTTCTTGAGGTTCCAGAGGACTTTTCTATTCATAATGAAGTTGTGTCTGCTCTGCATATCCTTTCCCCTTCTCCATTATGTTTGATCCATACACCAGAACAACTTCCTGACATCATTTGTGATTCTCTAAAAGAAATGCTTCGGCAGATATTTCGCCAAGCGATCTCAGTGAAGGTGTGTTAGTTTCCTGTGGGTGCTGTAACAAATTAATACAATATCGTAGCTCAAAACAACAGAAATCCATTCTCTCACAGTTCTGAGGCCAGAAGTACAAAATTCAAGGCATTGGCAGGGACACACTCCCTCCAAAGGCTCTGGGGAGGGGGATCCCTTCCTTGCCTCGTCCAGCTTCTGGTGGCTGCTGGCAATCCTTGGCTTGTAGTCACCTTATCCAGCCTCTGCCTCTGTCTTCACATTGCTTTCTCCTCTGCATGTCTGTGTCTCATCTCCCTCTGGCTCACTCTTCTAAGGATACTTGTTATTGCATTCAGGGTCCACCTGGATAATCTCCTCATCTCAAGATCCTCAACTTAATTACATCTGCAGAGACTCTTTTTCTAAATAATGTAACATTCACCGGTTCTAGGAGTTAGGGTGTGGACCTATCTTTTGGGGGCCACCATTCAACCCAGTACACAAAGTTATGATCCTAACCAAACCACCAGAGAATAGACCTCTGGAGGGATTCCAAGAGGCCATTATAAAACGCCAACATTTAGCCTCTGATTTTGAAAAGGAAGGATGGAAAAAATCGGGTTGTAACCTTTACTCACATAATCTCTGGTACTCTCAAGGTGGCCAGCTGGTGGAACCAGATGATTTCAAATGGATATTAATTGAACGAGTCAACAATGCTATACATCTACAGACCCAGAGAAGCCTTCTTCCCAGATCAGAGCAGTCTCTGGGTCCTGCAGTGTCCAATGACCACCTTCCTTCAAAGGCCTGAGGCCCTAGACAACAGCCCAAGCCAAGAATTATAGGTACCTATTGGGCACATCCCAATCATGGGCCCTCCTTTTCCCTCACTGGGAGCAGGCGCATGTACCACTCTCATCCAGCTCCCTGGCGGTGCCTCTCAGAAGCACTCCTCCTAGGAGAAAGGTGCCCACTGCCACCCCGGACAGACCAGCCTCCCTGGAATGTGTGAAAGCCCTCCCTAGTCATCTCTCGCAATGTCTGAGACAGAGACATACTCTAACCCTCAGGAACACTCGGAGGTGCACGGTCCTTCATGCTTTCATCCATTCATTCATTCATGCATTTGTTGATTCATGCTTTCATCTATTGTCTCACAAACTTCCACTGAGCAACTTCAAGAAGGCCAGCACTAGCCTATGAGCAAAAAGACAAATATGTCACAGTCACTGAAAAGCTCAAGAAGGTCACTATCTCCAGATACCACAGGTAAATAATGAAACTACAAAACACTACTCTACAAAGGAATAAATCAAAGACAATGGGGACCCAGAGAAGGAGGTAAATGGGATTTTTGCAAACCGTCCCCATGTGGGACAGAGTTATTAGCACTATTTTATACTTAGGGAGAAATGGAGGATCAGAGAAAGTACGTGACTAGTCTGCAGAGAAGAGAGGAAGGGAGAAGGCATGAGAACACTAAAGTAGGGGAAGCCAGTCTTGCTTCCTAATTTTTTTCCTGATACTTGGGATTTTTTGCTTCCTCCATCTTTCCATTCCTCCAGGGGTTCATTATCAAGGGAAATCCCCCTTTCTTCACTGTCTTCTCCAGAGATTGAATCTTGGCCCAGGAGAAAGGAAATGGAAAATGGCTTTGGGCCATCTTATTTGTGAGCTGGAAGGTTGACATCCCAGCAGAAATTGTCTCTGCCTCCCTAACTGGGATTGGAGTCATGCAGCCCTGCCTGGCCTCTCAAATTGATCATAGGCCACTTCCTCTGAGTTGACTGGCCTGTTTTAATTCGTTGTTAGGAAATATCCCTTATTAGCACGTTATTGCTCCATTTAGGAGTGAGAATTTGTCAGGGTAGCAAAGTTTATCCCTGGAACTTTCTCATCTTCCTTTTCAGGACCATAGAATATCCCTATGGAATGTCTTCCACACTCCTCCCATGACCCACAATGGGTAATCAGATCTCAGGGCTGGAGATAGTAACCTTGTATGTCACTTCTACTAGGAAGTAAAAAGAATTTGTGATGTAATGAGAAACACTGGTTCTTGGAGTTGGAAGACCAGACTATAAGGGTGGAATTCCAGGCACTGATAAAAGAAGGTGAGACATTCTACTAGAGACAGATTGCTTACTCTCCATGAAGGTTAAAGTAATGCTAGCTGAGTCCCCGCTGCCCACCTTAATTTTCCTTTTGCATTCCCAGGGCAGAATGAGTTGGAATTGTCACTATCATCAACTCATTCCAAAATGGCATTGCCAACTCTAACCCTTTTTTAGTAAGCCGTGCTGGAAATGTGCGTGTTGAGCCTGGTCTAGAAGGAATAGCCAGATAAAAAGTCACAAAAGTGTCCACTGGGCCTCAAAGAGTGTTAGCTGGGGGTTCAGAGCAGCCAATCTATCTGCTCTTTTCACAATTCATCCATCGGGCATTGCCTAGATAATACCCAAATCGAGTCTTTCTGGGGCTCTTGCTGTCCTGTAGCATAGACAGTCTGGATGGTCATTAAATCCGTTTCCTTTTCCTGGTCATTTGGCTGAACCACATTTCTCCCTTGAATCTAAGTGGGGCCATGGGCTTGGACACAAGACCTAAAATGTCCACGTTAGCCCCCACACTCCCTCTTTGTTCTTTGGGCAGCTGGATGTAGACAATCTAGAAGAGATCTCCAGGACCTTGGAGAATTCCCAGGCTCTAGGAAACATTGGAGCTACACATTGGAAGGAGCCTGGATCCCTGAGTCTCCCCATGGTGATCTGTCCATGAGAGCTGCCCAGCCAAGTACGTTCACATTGCACAGAGAGTAAAAGAGAAATAAAGTTTCACTGTGCTAAGCCACTGAAATTTGGGGGTTGTTGATTACAGCTTTTAACCCACTGTAATTAGTCTCTGCCCCACTGAGAATTTTCCACCCTCGTGAATCTTCCAACTTTGTCCAATACCCTGCTTCCAGCTTATTTCCTCTCCCGAAGAAAATTAAAAGAAACAAAAGAATATCTCTTAAGAGCAGAAGCAAACACAGCTGCAAAGCAAACAGCCACCCCAAGCGTCCCCAGAGCAGTGGGCTGCTTGCCAGGCTCCGAATAGGAATATCATTCCATTGCCGCCCACCCCCACCCTCTACCATGTCCACTGTGATGGGAGATGTTGCTAATTTCCAACTTCATTAATTTTCGGCAAGTATTAGCATAAATAGTCAAATCATAACTGGCCTCAAGCCCCTGCAGCCTCTGTTGACACAGGGATGGGCTGGGAGGATGCGTTACTCAGTATTTCCTTCCTGCAGAAACAACATCCTTTCCCCAGATACTCCCTAACCCATCACCACTGAGAGGTGGCCAGTCCTGAGCACCAAACTCTGCTGTTGTGAGGGTGGGAGAGGGTGGCACTGAGCCCTCAGCTCTTCACCCAGTGCCCCTGCTGACCACAGTATGTACCTGGGGTGAATGACACAATTAGGAGGATCAGGAAGGCTTAGGCTGTGGACCAGTCAGCATTACGGGTCAGCGTGTAGCCAGGAGTAGGGCCAAGCGATGGCAAGCTTAAAGGGCAGCCCAGTGCTAGAGATCCATTTGGAGCTGACAAATAGAATGGATGTCCATGTTGTTCATAGGACCGATCCCAAGAAGTGGCAGCTTCAGCCAAGTCTTCCAATGACATGCATGCATTTGCACTCTTATAGGCTCCCATGCTATTCTGAACTGGGGAAGTTTTGGAAAAGAGCGCCATTGAATTTGTATTTTCTTTGAAGATTTAAATGAAAAGAGTCTCCAGGACCCAGATATCAAACCAAGAGAAAACTTTTGTCCGTAGCAATGGCAAAGCTCTCCCCCTAACTCTTCTGGGTAGCACTTTCTGCCATTGACTGTAAGCCCCAGGATGGCAGGGACTTTGCTTTATTCATCATCTTATCCCCAGTGCCAGGAACAGTTCCTGGAATATAGCTGGTGATTAGTTAACATGTGTTGAATGAATGAAAAAGATTGCCCAGGCTTGGTGGGGTGGGAGGGAACTGGAGGTTGACTGGCCAGTCCCCACAAACAGGGTATCTGTCAGAAATATGGCTTCTCCATCAGCATTCTCTCCCATTCAGCATCCTGACTCTGAAAGTGTTAATCACCCTGCACCATCTTCATGAAAAAGGGGTAGGTCCAGATCTCCTCAAACCCTTCATGACCTCTTGTAGAGTTCCTTCAAGATGCCTCTTTAGGGACTAGAGTCCAGGTTTATCAGCCCAGGAGTTAACTTCTCAGTTGTGAGATGAACCTTTCCTTTTTCTTTATTCTCATAAAGGAGCAGAGATAAACACAGGTGCTTAGGTTTCCATCTTAAATAGAAGCCCTGCCACTGGATTACAAAGAACCCAAGGGCAAGCAGGGTCTCCAGGTCTCACTGCTCCAGCAATTTGAAGCCTTCCTATATTTGAGCATCTGATGAGCTGGTAGAGGAAACTCACAGACAATCTCACAATTCCTGCCCTTCCACGTTCTTTTCCTTAGAGCTCTGGAATCTCTGAAATCCTCTTGCAGACCTTCTGAGGCCTGCCAAACTCTGAAATGGGGAGAGCCTGCCCCATCTTCTTCTAGGCATCCTATCCCACAATTCCTCATCACCAGTACTTGCCAGCAAGTCCAGCTGGCCTTCTGTTGGCTTTAGATCAGTATCAGGCACAGAATGTGACACCTGTCAAGTAGCCCTCTACCACCCCAGCCCCAGCTTAAGTTTAACCGTTTCCTATTCCCAGTCATCCTTGAAAACTGAGCAAGCCTAGAATCAGATGTACTCTACAGGGTTACCCCATCCCACAGTGTGAGACGGCAGCCAGTCATAGACACAGAGCCTGCTATCCAACACTCCCAGGTGAGGAGCTCCTGGTCTGTCCTTCCAGAGCCCTCTGCCCCTTTCCTTCAAAGAAGAAGCCCAAACCCAAGATTTTGCTTTTAGTCAGCTGCCAAGTCATCCTTACAAACCACCTTGCTTTCATTTCATCTCTCCATGGTAAGTTCCCAAAGATCCAAGTAAAAGATGGAAGATGTGAGGGGAAAGCTGAGGGCCTTAGAAGAGTTGTTTCTAAGCTATAACAGCTTTGATTTCCTGGGCTGGAAAGAGGGGTGTGAGTGGAGGTTATCCATCTCAGCATTTCTCCCACGTTCTGCTTCTTCTCCAAAGCACCTTCTCATCTAGGACCCCGAGACATCCAGCCCCTATGTCATTCACAGTCAGTGGGCACCAAGGCCATGAGTTCTCTGCCCCCTCCCAGACATCTCTCCAAACAGGCCCTAATCTCCTTGGCATGGCTCAAGACTTCCTCATGCCACACCTATATGGTGGCATCAGCCTCCCTGCTATCCCTCCTTTCTCTGCCACCCAGTGTCCAGCATGGTGTCTGCCACGTGACAGCAGCCTGGTTACTATTTCCATGTTGGCCAAATGACTGCTCTTTTTCTCTCTCCCTACCCAGGCCTGCTGGTCTGCAAGAGGCTCCTCAAACCCTCCCATCCACCTGTGTCCCCAGTTTCACACCTGGTCTGCTCTCTTTCCTCCTGGTTCAAATCCTGCCCTGCCAAGCCCCACTCAGCTAACAAAAGTAGGCACTGCTCTGGGGCCTCAACACATGTAACTCATCTAGCCTTCATGCCACTAGGTAGACACTACTCTTAGCCTCGTTTTACGAGGAGGAACTGAGGCACAAAGAAGTCAATCAGCTAATACCGGGTGGAGTCTAGACTTGCAGCCACACTGTCTGCCCCCGGCCTTAACTATCCCAGCCAAAGGGCCTTTCCCACCCTCCAGCACTTAAAAGAACCTCCCTCCCCTGAACGAGGCCACTTATTTAGTGCGGTAGGGAAGTTTTATTCCGACATCTGATATGGAGAATATGCAGTAAGTAACAGTGCAGAAGTCGGTGTATGCAAACCTATGTGTCGTGGGGAGGGTCCCAAGGCTGTAACCACATCCTCTCTTGTCCCTTCGCCCATCACAGGCCAGCTCAGGCATCTGACCCCTTCCAGGGCTCTCTCCACGCCACCGCATGGGACAGAGGTGTTTGAGACCCTCCTCTGGCCAGTGGCCTGAGAGAAGGAAGAAGTTGCTGCAGATCCATCCAGGCAGTCCCAGGAGCCGACCCGCCGCGGCACTGCGCGGTCCAGTCCGCAGTCCGCAGATCCCAGGCGCTTGCTGCTCTCTGGCGGCCAGAGCCAGGAGCCCGGAGACCCGGGGATCGCGCCTTCTACGCTCCGCGCACCCAAAGGCACCAGCGAGTGACCCAGAGGCTGGGGAAAGGGCGGGAGGAAGGGGGACGCATCTGAAGGAAAAGGGAGAGGGGGCCCGGGAGGGGAGCGGGAAGGAGCGCGGAGCGGACCGCGAAGGGAGAGGGCGGCCGTGGGCACCCGCGGCGAGGCAAGGGTGGCTGCCGTGGGACCGGAGTGCGCTCCAGTGCCGCGGCCCCTCCGGACCCCGGAACGCCCGCTTGCCGGCGCGCAGAGCCCCTTCTCCCAGCCAGGGTGGCGCCCCCTCCCTCGGCGCTGGCCGCCCCCTCCTCCTTCCCGGCGCTGCCCCTCCTCCGTCCCGCCCCCCGCGCCCAGTTGAGAGCGCCGCAGTGGCCGCTGCCTGCACCGCCCGGTCCCGAGCCGCCGCTTTGCCCGCTCGCCCGGGCACACTCAGAGAGCGGCGCGCGTCGCCGGCCCCAGCTCTTCGGGCCGACTCCACGGCCGGCCTCCGGGAGCCCCTGCAGCCGCCCCGGCCAGCCCCGCTCGGCTCGGGGGCAGCCGCGCTCCGCGTCACAGGAACTTGAACAGGACCCCGACGGGACCAGCGCGCAGGGCTGTCCCCGGAGCTCCGCGGCTATGCCCGGTGCCCCTCTCCCTGCCAGTGGCTCGTCCAGCGCCCGGGCCCGGCCCCCGACGGCCGCGCTTTGAGATGACTTTCCGAGACCTCCTAAGCGTCAGTTTCGAGGGACCCCGCCCGGACTGCAGCGCCGGGGGCTCCAGCGCGGGCGGGGGCGGCCCGAGCGGCCCGGCCGCCTCGGAGGGCCCGGCGGTGAGCGGCGTGCCGGGGGCCGCGGGCGGCGGCGGCGGCGTGGTGGGCGCGGGCAGCGGCGAGGAGAACCGGAGCTCCGCCGGGGAGCCGGGGGGCGCGGGCGCTGGCGGCGAAGTGAATGGCACGGCGGCCGTCGAGGGGCTGGTGGTGAGCGCGCAGGGCGTGGGCGTGGGCGTCTTCCTGGCCGCCTTCATCCTAACGGCCGTGGCGGGCAACTTGCTTGTCATCCTCTCGGTGGCCTGCAACCGCCACCTGCAGACGGTCACCAACTATTTCATTGTGAACCTGGCCGTAGCCGACCTGCTGCTGAGCGCCACGGTGCTGCCGTTCTCGGCCACCATGGAGGTTCTAGGCTTCTGGGCCTTCGGCCGGGCCTTCTGTGACGTGTGGGCCGCCGTGGACGTGCTGTGCTGCACGGCCTCCATCCTCAGCCTCTGCACCATCTCGGTGGACCGGTACGTGGGCGTGCGCCACTCGCTAAAGTACCCTGCCATCATGACGGAGCGCAAGGCGGCCGCCATCCTGGCGCTGCTCTGGGCCGTAGCCCTCGTGGTGTCCGTCGGGCCGCTGCTGGGCTGGAAGGAGCCGGTGCCCCCTGACGAACGCTTCTGCGGCATCACCGAGGAGGCAGGCTATGCCGTCTTCTCCTCCGTGTGCTCTTTCTACCTGCCCATGGCCGTCATCGTGGTCATGTACTGCCGCGTGTACGTCGTGGCGCGAAGCACCACGCGCAGCCTCGAGGCGGGCGTCAAGCGCGAGCGGGGCAAGGCCTCCGAGGTGGTGCTGCGCATCCACTGTCGCGGAGCCAGCCTGGGCGCAGACGGGGCGCACGGGATGCGCAGCGCCAAGGGCCACACCTTCCGCAGCTCACTGTCCGTGCGCCTGCTCAAGTTCTCGCGCGAGAAGAAGGCGGCCAAGACGCTGGCCATCGTCGTGGGTGTCTTCGTGCTCTGCTGGTTCCCCTTCTTCTTCGTCCTGCCCCTCGGTGAGTGACCCCTCTCCCACCAGCCCCGTCCCTTCCTTCCTGACCTTGTGGCTGTGCCTTCCTGGCACGCGGGCTTGGATGGCCCTCCCAGGTGGAGGGTGACTCTCCACCTGAACACAGAAGGTTGACTTAGTGACCTGCCTGGCCTCTTAGGCAGGTGTGCGTGCGCCACTTTGCGCGGGACAGACCAGGGGTTCTCCATGCTTGCGGGATTTGTTTTACAGGCTTCTAACTTTTCTGTCCTTCCTCCTTTTCATTGCCATTACGAGCCCCAGGCTTGTTTTAGGCTCCTGACCCTTCTAAATATAAAATGTCTGGAAATCTGTGTGCCCATGGTATGTGGTCAGCAGTGTATGTGCTGTCTACATATTACCCCGTCCTGAGCCCCTAGATATAAACGCCAACCCCCAGAGGTCGGTGCAGAGAGTGGGTGGGCCTCCATTGTTCTTGGCCTGCAAGCCCCGGCCTGTGAACATGCACATCGGCAGACATCAGGGGCCCGGCCAGCTTTCTCCCAGCACTCATTCAGTTTGGAAGCCACCCCCACTCGGAGACCCTCCCCAGTCGGTATCTGCAAATGCCCTGGGCTCTCAGTTCTGAAATCTCCTCTTGGAGGTGGGGGACTCTGTGGCGACAAGAAGGAAAGGGATAGGGGTAAATTATCAAATGGACAGTTAATACTGTTCCTCGTCGTTTCTTAAATTTACCGAGTCCTCTAGCTCTTCTGGTGAACTCTTCTATTTCTTTTACAAGCATCCCCGCAGTGCTGGGAGGGGGGCAGCTGTTCTCAGGGGCTTCCTCCCACCCCTCGAGGCCTCTCCTGGATGCCTTGGGGCTGGGTCAGCACAGGGAGGCGAAGGGGGACAGCATCTCTAGGGACGCATTTGCCCTGAGTCACTTCACCCACGGCTGCAACCTTAGCAGGGCCGAGCTGGGTCCTCCCCTGCCTTTCCCAGGCCTCGCTGCTTCTACACTCTGCGGCTGAGTCAGGAAAGGGACAATAGCCTCCCTCCTGTGCCCCTGCAGGCCCTCTCCACGCGGCAGCCAGAGTGACCTTTATACATTATAAATTCAAGTGTCACTCTCTGCGAAAACCCCTCAATGCTTTCCCCCTGCCCTGGGAGCAAAATCCAGACTCTCCTCCATGGCCTGTGAGAGGGTCACCTTCAAATTTGTTATGGTCTAAACCAAAATGAGACACCATGAATATTTATGCTGGGACCACAGGCACAAACCAGGACAGTGGGGCAAACCTGACATGTGGTCCCCTTCCTGTAAGGAGGGCCCTAAGTGACCTGTAAGGCCCTGAGTGACCTGTAAGGAGGCCGCCTCCCCTCTGGCCTCATGGCTTTACTGCCCTCCCCGTTGCTCACTGCTCGGGCCCTTCTGAGCCTCTTCTGGTCCCTTGTCCACCCCAAGCTCAGGCCCTTGCCCTCGCTCTCCCCTCTGTCTGGCCTGCTCCCCCCCCCACCCCGATCCCCCACTAGCTAACTCCCCATCCTTTAGGTCTCGGTTTAAACGTCCCCTCTCCAGAGAGGTCTTCCCTTCTGCCTCAGTCTCAGTGTGTCTTTCTCTGCTTTTTCTCCCCCGGGGGACAGGCTCTCTTCCTTTACTGGCTCCTTATCTGTAATGTGGTGTCCTTATCAAATGTGGGTGTCACTTGGTTTGGTGTCTGATTTCCCCCACCAGCCAGGAAGCTCTGCTAGGGCAAGGCTGTGTTGTCCCGGAATCCACAGTGCCTGGCATATGAGGAGCAATAGAACCCAGCAGGAGGACCACAGGCTCTGGCACCAGATAGCCTAGGTTCGAATCCCACCTCCACCCCTTACTAGCTGTGTAACTGCCAGCAAATTCCTGACCCTCCCTGTGCCTCTGTTTCCTCATCTATAAAATGGGGATGGCGGTGATGATAATCATGCCCACCCGTAGGGCTGTCATGAGACTGCAGGGAGGCATTGTATGTGACTATAACTGTGGCCCGTGGTGAGTGCCGTGTGAGCTGTTGCTTATATAGTAGATGCTCAATAGGAGGTAAGGAATGAATAGATCATGGGCTTGAAAATCGTTCAGCTGGAGGCTGCTGCGGGGGCCAGCGGAGAGATGGAGGGGGTAGGGGACAGCCAATAGGCTGGCAGGAGGAAGTCGGCGTGCCCCCCCCTTTGAAGCCCCCCCCCCCCAGGATTTAGAACCCCCAAGCCCACCACCCAGGCTCCTTTCCCCACCAACCATCCCCTGCTGTGGCCTGGCCCAGCTGTGCCCGGTCCCAGGTGCCCTCATGGCCACCCCCTCCCCCACCCCCTGGTTCACCCTGGTCCCCTGTGGGGAATGATCAACCTCTGTGTAGAATGCCACCTCCCTGTGTGGTCTTTCAACTTCTTTTAAGATTTCTAGTTACAGAATAATGCACAGATAAGGAGAAAATAATATAACAAGTGCCATGAACCCTAATTCCCCATGTTAAACAGATGTTAACATTTTGCCACATTCGCCTCAGGTCCCTTCCTCTTTTCAGTAGAACACAGCCGAAACTAAGCTGCCTCCTCCTGTGCTTCCTCCTTTTCTCCCTCCCTCCCCGGAGGAGAATCTGGTGTTTGTCACTCCCATTCATGTGTTAACTCTTACCACAAACATCTGTATCCATAATAATATATAGTACTGTTTTATGTGTCTTTAGGATTGATATAAATGGCACCATGCTGTGCATATCAGTCTTCAATTTGCCTTTTGCCTCCAGCGTTTTGGGTTGAGATTGCCCCGTGCCGGTTCATTCTAGCAACAGTATTATGTTCTATTTGAGAGGCTCATGGGGAGCATTGATGCGGTCTCCTGCTGGACGTTCGGTTTTTCTAATTTTTCACTGTTACAGTCGAGACTGCGAAAGGCTGCTGTTGTACTGAGGTCCAGAGCACATGCCCTCCTCTTCCAGGAAGTCATCCCTAACTTCCCATGGCCTTTGCCCCTTGCTGGCACACGCTGCTCTTTCTCAATCCCTGCATCTCTGCTGCTCCTCCTCATACCTGGCCTGGGGACCAGGGGGTGCCCTTGCCTCCTCCTTCCTGGCAGTCTGTGCTGTGCCCAGCCTCCCAGGGCACCTCATCAAGCCCCGGAACAGAGCCCAAGGCCACTGGTGGAGCTGAATTGAGTGAAATCTGGCAATAATGAGTAAGCAGGACAGAGGCCAAGCAGGGAAACAATATTCTGATCTGACGTGATGTGGTGTGGAGGCCAGGACAGCAAAGAGAACAGGAGGGCAGAGCCTGCAATGGGGGCAGGAGGGGCCTGAGGGCTGTGCAGAAGGAAAGGGAGCCAAGAGATCCTGACACCTCACAGCCCTTGGCCCAGGCCTAGGAGGAGGGAGGTTCCTTTGAAGGAACAAGGAACATTCTAAGCGGCAACTTTTTGGGTGAATGTGGAATCCAAGGGGCCGGCATATCTTGGTAGGAGGTGCCCGTATGTGGTGGGGGGTGGAGGCCATTGGACCTTAGATAAGAGGGCCAAGGATGGCGCTGTTGCAGAAGCAGGAGCGTGGGGTTCAGTCTCTCAGAAAGAAGATGGAGGAACAAAGAGAAGAGAGGGGCTGGGGATGGAGCCTTGGGACCACCCACTTTGAAAGAAGCAGAGGAGGCAGAGAAGTGGGCAAGCAAGAGGAGTGGCACCTCCCTCCTCCCAGCTCTGGTACCCACGCCAGCTGTGAGGAGCATCAACGGTGGAGGGACTGAGAAAGAGCTGTGTGTGCCAGCAAGGGCCATAGGCCATGGAAATGAAGGCACCCAGTAGGGCCACAACTTGCAGGTTGTGGAGCAGACCCGGCTGCCCCTCACCCATACCTCTGTACACAAAGCCGGGTGGAAGAAGCAGCCTCAGATGCTGCAGGGACACAGCCAGTGAGCAACTCCAACAGCCCAGAGGGCATCGAGAGCCTTAGGAAGGGGGCCCAGGACCCCAGAGGGACTTTGGCACAGGGGGCTGGGGACTGCCTTCTATAAACTTGAAATGCTGTGGGTCAGGCCAGAGTGGCAGCAGAGAGAGACATAGATGGGGTGTCCTGAACCGTGAGACCTCTGGGGGCCCAGGTCGCTGGCCAGGAGAGACTAGGACACAGATGCCACCCACTTAAAACCTTTAGGGGCCCAGAGAGGGGCTGTGGATCATCCGCACACCTCCGGCTGCCCCCTTTCTCCTTGAGGAGCAACTGCAGGGCCTGTGGCAGGCAGGCAGAGGGCCAGCTCAATGAACCCAAGACGTCACGTGTCCGACCCTGCGATTCCTGGTAGCAAGGCCAGGGAGGTCCGCACCGGCTCTTCCAGGGCACCCGGGGAGTCACATGTGGACACAGGAAGTGCCATTTGCCCCCGTGAGAAGGCGCCCACCTGCCTGACGTTTTTCTGTGCTGATGCCCCGCTGAGCCGCCTGCTCCGTGCAGAGTGACCACGCATCCTGGTTTGCCCAGGACGGGCCCAGTTTATGCCTGTTGACCAGCATGGTTGCTAGGAGTGCTTCCTTTACTCTCAGAGGTGTTCCAGTCTGGATGATAGAGTATATGGTCACCAATCCTTGGTGCCTTTGGAGGAGGGGCTCTTGGCAGCCCTGCCCATGACAGATATGTACCCCGTGTTCTCACCCCCACAAGCTGGCACCGTTCCGGGTGCCTTGGAAAATCACAAGACATTATGTAAAGGTCCCTCCCTACAGGGGTCCTTTAGCCCCATGTCTAGAGGAGTCCAAACTTGCAGAGTGCGTATGGGAGGGGCCGTAGTTAGGGCCTGCTGCCTGAAGCTTTTTGTGGAGAACCCCTGAGCAAGGGGACACTGCACAGGGTGGACCCAGCTGGAAATCGCCTGATTAAAACTCTTCCCCCCGACACTTAGTACAAGAGTCCCCTACCCCCAGAGGTCTTGGCTGGCCATTTGGTGTAGAAATGCCAGTCTCCCTCCCTGTGGGTAAGAGGGGGAGAGAAGGACTGGAGAAACCCTGCCCCAGGCAGCACGCATCTGCAGGAGAGCTCCCTTCCTCTCCCAGGCGCCTCCAAGGCCACTTCTCTCGTTGATGTTCTCATGGCAGCAGCACCTCACTGCGTCTGGCTTTGGCAGGCCTGGCAAGTGCCCCCCCGAGCCATGCCCAGAGATCAACCTGTCCACTGAGACCTACACACACATACACACACACACAAGACAGCCCCACCCCTGTCATTCCTAACAACTACAGGCAGACCCCTGACTCCTGGCCTGCACTCCTGGTTCTCTTTTGTTGGGCAGTCACCAAGCCTCTGTGGCCTCCAAGTCGGCCTCCAAATGTGTCGGTAACACAAAGCAACGGCAGAGGCTCAGAGCCCACAGGCCCCTCCCAAGTACACCTCAAGGTGGGCAAGCTGTCCAGAGGTTCTGATATCGGAAGTCCCAGGACAGTCCAGCCAGCGTCCCAGGCCCCCACCTCCAGCCATCTGTGAGCCATACCTGGGCCTCCTTCTCATACTTTCAGCCTAGGCCCTGTGACATTGCTGCCTCCCTGCCCCCCAGATTTACTCAGGTGCTCCCCACACACTGTGCACATACCTTTATCACAATGCACTGTAATCATCAGTATTCCTACACTTACCATAAAGTGTGGGGGTAGAGGAAACTGTACATATGTAGCCATGGAAGAGTGGAGGTGTTTGTGGGTGCCCTGTGGTTTGGGAGACCTGGAACGTAGAGTCTGTGAGAGGAGGGGTCACAAGATGAGGCAAGACTTTTATCCATCGATAGGAAAATGGATAAATAAATCATAGTGTATTCATTGACTGGAATACTATACAGCTAGGAAAAATAACAAACTTGATGCCCACAACATGGATGAATTTCATGGACATTATGCTGGGCAAAATAAGCCAAATCTGAAATTAAAAGCATCCATAACATATGATTCTGTGCATGTAAAGTTCAAAAACAGGCAAAAATAATCAATGATGAAAAAATCAGGATGGTGGGTATGTCTGTGTGTCTGTGTATGTGTGTAGTGGGTGGTATGGCCTGGAAGAGAGTGCAAAAAAACCTTCCACAGGGCTGGAATGTCCTATATCTTGATCTCGGCAGTGACTACATTGGTGTATGACATATAAAGTCATCAATCTGTACTCTTGAGGTGTACGTACTTTATGAACTTGACTGTCAGTGTCTTACACATTAGTGAGAGAGAAAGAGAGAGAGAGAGAGAGAGAAGGCGGGAGGAGGCAGGAGGAGGCCGTGAGCCACACTGAGGCAGTGGTGTCCAGGTGAGAAGGCACATTGGGCAAGTGGGTGTGACCAGTGAGTTCAGCATGTGCATCTAAGTGTTGGCCTAGGGCCAAAGGCCTCATCTGCACAGGCTCCCTGAGGTCGTGCAGGGGCCCAAAGATGCGGGGGAAGATGTGCGAGGTGCTTTGTGGCAGGTCCTCAGTAATGGCATCGCTGTGCCTTGGCCCAGAAACCTGAAGAAGAGGCTGACATTACGTCTCCTCTCTGTGCCTTTGTGGCACCTGGCACGTAGCCCGGAAGATGTGTGTAGAGGGAGGGAGCAGTGGAGCCCTGGCTGCTTCACGTCCTGCCGCCAGGGTCTGGGTGGCAAAGCACAGACCTCTGTCTTGTGTGTGTGCTAAGAACCCTTAACATAAGATCTACCCTCTTAACAAATTTTCAAGTATCCAATACAACATTGTTAACTGTAGGCACAATGTTGTACGGCAGATCTCTAGAACTTACTCATCTTGCTTAACTGAAACTTCATGCCTGTTGATTAGCAAGTCCACATTTCCCCCTCCCCCAGCCCCTGGGACCACCATTGCACTCTTTGATCCTGTGAATTTGACTATTTTAGACACCTCAAATAAGTGGAATCATGCAGTCTTTCTGAGACTGGCTTATTTCACTTAGCATAATGGCCTTCTATTTAAAGCCAACTGTCCTTGCTAGTGATGGGTTGGGGATGGCCTAACCTAAAAGAGCCCATTTATGTGGTCTAAAAAATTTTTTAAATAAAACAATGCACATTTATTGAGTGATTACTATAAATAAGCAATGAGCTAGGTTTTGGGTTTGGGTTTTCTTTTCATTTTTTTTAATGGAAAGTTTCAAGCACGTATGTAAGTAGACAGAACAGTATGGTGATCCCCAGGTACCCGTGACCCAGCTTCAATAAGCATCAACCCAAGGCTAATCTTGCTTCATCCCAACCCCCACCCACTTTCCCACTAACTGTGGATTATTTTGAGGAAAATCCCAGATACTGTATCAGTTCATCTGTAAATTCTTCAATATGTATTTCCAGAAGATAAGAACTTTGTAAAAAAAATAACCACAATCCAGGCCAGCCCCAGTGGCCTGTTAGTTAAGTTTGGTACGTTCCATGTCGGCAGTCTGGGTTCAGTTCCCAGGCATGGACCTACACCACTCATCTATCAGTGGCCATGCTGTGGTGGCAGCTCACATACAAAAAGAGGAAGGTTTTCAGTGTATGTTAGCTCAGGGCAAATCTTCCTCAGCAAAAAAAATTAAAAATAACCACTATCCATTATAACACGTAAAAATAATTGTTTAATATCATTGAATATCTACTTAATGTTCAAATGTTGCCTGTTTCCTCATAAATTTTTAGTTAGTTTGTTTGAATCAGGATCCAAAAATAGTATATACATTGCATGTCATTGATTTGCCTCCTGGGTTTCTTTAATCGATAACATTCCCCTCCAGATTGTCCTAAGGAGTAGCCCACAGTCTGGAGTTTGCATCTGCATAGTGCTCTTTTGTGTATCCCTCTGTTCCCTGCACTTCCTGTAAACTGGCTTGATCAGATTCAGCTTCAGCGTTTTGGGCAAGAATTCTTCTCTTTTGTGATGTTAAGATTGATCAGGAGTTCAGGTGTGGTCGGCCTGATCTTCCATTGTAAAGTGTCTCATCAGCCTCTCCCCTGCTGGTTTTAGCAGCCGTTGTCCATGGCCTGGACCCATAATATCACTGGGGCTTAAAGTGGTGATATCTGAATTCCGTCATTCCTTCTGCATTTATTGGCTAGAGTTCTGAAAAGAATTCACCACCAGCTGTTTGGTTACTTGAAATAGCTGCTTGGTCTGCACAGGAGAAGCAGGAGAGCTGCTCGATGCTCCCCTTTCTCAGAAGAGTCAGTTCTCTAGCAGTCTTTGCAAAGAGAACCAATAGGTTTTTTAGTACCACGATAAAGTGATTTTTAAATCTTCACGCATTAAAGACATCACTGTTTGGGGTTGGCCAGTGGGCGACCTTTCAAGTGGTTCCTGAGACCTTTGGCACCATCCAGAGTCTTGAGCACTTCCTGCTTTCTAGTCTGATGAGATGTTCCAGGCTCAGCTTGTGCTTTTTTTTGGCCCTGGACCTGGAAGCAGCCATTTTTCAAAAGAGCCCTGTCCTCTTTTAGTGGAAAATGATCCTATCAAGACCACAAACTGAGCTCTCGGCTATTCATTGATACTGAGTTGGTCACTGATTCACTGAATAGAGCTAGGGAAAAAATTTTGTTTGTTTGTGAAAGAAATATATACCACTGATGGGGATGGACTTTTGACCTTGAGCACAGATCCCTCCTCCCCGAGAGTCTTATCTTCTGCCCAACTCCTACTGCTATGTTTGTCCTAAACATTTGATGCACTGTTGATCACTCCGCCTCATTCATTAAAGACTTGGGTATTGGGGCCACATGCTTTCTCTCCCACTGTCATCCCTACCCTGGTCCTTGGGGTAACTCCCATGCTGACACCCTGGCCTAGAGATTAGTGACGTCCCCCTCCTCTCTTCCTCCCAGGGCCATGCCCTGCCCATGTGTCTACCTCAATCTACTTCCCCTCAAATCCTCAGTGAATCTGCACCGCCTGAGTCCATCTGTTCATTGGCTTCCGTTACACCTGCTCATTGGCCCCAACCTTGACCAAGCCTTCACCTCCCTGCCCCTTGCCTTGTCCTCCAGTCAGTTAGGCATCCCTTCCCTGGCCAGCTCGTCCCATGATCCATCACTTCACGCGCTCTTGCCATCTTTAACTCCCTCACCTCCACCTAGTTCTTTGAGCCCCAGACTCTGAATCAGGCCATTTCTCTGGGTGGTACACAGTGGTGTACTGATGAATGTTTAACAAGTGCCTCTGGGATGAGGGCTGATGTGTGTGTCCGCCCATTACCACGGTGTACATATTCCCACCATGGTCCATTTCGAGCTACCGAAGAGACATCAACAGGCTTGCAAAATCCTGAAAATTTAACAGTCAGCTCTTGTGAGCCAGGGCAAACCGGAGTCTAGCCGAGCACTCGCTAAAGAAAAATCACCCTTCCATAGTCAGGCCTCCTCCCCAGGGCAGCCCTCAGGGTGTCCCTGGTCAGTTCTGAATCTCTCTCCACCCCCTTTCCTTCCTAAGGGATCTCACTCTGTGGGTTCCTGCTCAGCCCTCCCCTCTCCTCTGCCCACACACGGCGTGCAGATGTGTCCACAGCTTCTCTCGAAGATGATTCGCCCTCAGCCCTGTGGCCCGTTCACCCTCATCCCCTCCCCTGCCTTCTCACTGTAATCTTTCCTCCTTTTCACCTTCTTGCAAGAATACCCCTTGCTATTTACTTCTTTTAAAAAATATTCTGATATTAATCTTAATCCTAAATACCAGAGTTGGGATTGGAACCCAAGAGTTCTGGCTCCAGAGTCCTTGTTACTTCCTCCCTGGGTCAGAGGTCAGGCTGGGGCCACGGTAAAGGGTCAGTTGGCAGCCATGTTTTACGCTTTCAATCTCACCAAATGCCTCAGCCCCCGCACACATCCCCCAGGCTTGGTTCCATGCTTCTTTCTGCCCCAGATCCTGGCCTCGAGGGGGTCCTGACCATTGCCATGGGACACAACCACTTCCTGTGTGGGCTGAGCCTCTCACAGACCCCGGCAAACCCCCAGAGGCCTGAGCCCTGCCCCAACCTGCTCCATGAGCTATCTGCCTGCCACAAAGGTCCCCTGTGACAGCTGAAGGATTTGCCTGCCCTCGCTTCGGCGGTGGTGACCCAGCAAAACAGGGTCCTGGGCCCCTGAGAGCGGCATGGGGCCTGGCAGGCGGTGCCCAGGCAGCTCCCTGCTGGAACTCCCGGATGGCAGCCACTGCTGGGGACCTTCTCTCGTCTGCACAGCACTGATCTGCTCAGACCCAGGAGCCGTTTGTCACTGCAGCCCCAGAGCAGAGGCTCAGCTCAGATCCAGGTCCAGTTCAGCTGAGCACAAGGGCCATTTGGCAGGGACTTCAGCCTCAGAATTTTGGGTGTGGCCACTCGAAGGCCACAGATTAGGGAATAAGTGAGTTAAGAAGTGACAACAAAGAGCAGAAAGAAGAGGGAGAAAGAGGGGTGGCTGAAAGAGAGCGAAGGGAGGAGAGGAAGAGGAGTTGAAGGGAAATGAGTAGGGCCCGGTATAGGACCCAGGCAGGTCTGTCACTCATCTCTCTGCCTTGGGCCCCACCAGGCAGCCTCTGTGGCTCTAGGAGCTGCCCCTGCCCCTCAGCCCCACAGCCACAGAAGGGTGTCCAGGGCCAGACCAGTGGTTCTCTGTCAGCCCCACAGAGCTCAAGGGACTTGAGACAAACCTGGGGGCACAGAAGGACTTCTCATCTGTTCCTGGCCCATCTTGAGCCAGAGAACCCGCCAGTTCCCTCTCACCATGGAATTTGGCAGTGCAAGGAATTCAAGAGATTTGGCTTAGCACAGCAGGCCCCACAGTGCCCTCAACTTACCCCTCCATGTCTTTATAATCCATCTGAGACCTGGACCCTATCCAAGTCACCTCTTCCTTACAGCCTTCCATGATTGTTTCTGCTTCAAAATGGCCTTGTCTCTTACCCCTCTCCATTTTCCCTTCTCTGTTCCAGTTATCCTAACTTCTTGGTTGTCCTTCAACTTTCAAGAGTTCCCTGCTGCCTCAGGGCCTTTGCATGTGCCCTTTCCTCTGTCTAGAATTCTCTTTCCTCAGAGCTGCATGGCTCACTCCCCCACAGGGTCTTCAGGTCTCAGCTCACCTGTGCCTTATTAGAGAGGCTTGTCTGATCCTTTAGAATATAGCAGAGAGGCCTGCTGTGGGCAGAGGTCCCAGCCTCTCTAGGAGAGGGAGCTTTTGAGCTCCAGAGTCTGAGCCACTGAGTGAGCAGCTGAGAGAACTGTGAGAGAAGAAAGGAGTCTGGGGCTGAGAATTCCCTTTCTCCTAGCCCTGCTGGCAGGAAGAGACCTGAATATCTAGGAGAATGTGATATTTTTAACCCCTCTAAATCTTTCTGGCCAGAGGGAATGGCCGCCTGTGGTTAGAAAAGTCACTGATGATGGAGCGGGTGGGAAGGGGGATATTTCCTGCCTGATATTTCATGGTCAGCTGCAAGTTATAAGCAAGGCTGGCTGTGACTTCTGATGTTCTGCCAAGAACAAGTTCCCTTCTGGTGATGCCAAAGGAGGCGGTTGATCACACAGTCCGCCCCTTGGCTTCTGAGCTGTCACTCCTTGGCGAGGCTTGGCCAGAGTGGCCAGCTCCAGCCTTAACTGGCATCTCAGTGGCAATTCCTGGGCCTGGCTGTTGCTGTTCCTTAGGAGAGGGACCTGGCCTGTGATAATCCAGGCTGCAAATCCCCCCCCAACTTCACAGGCTGCCTCCATTTCCCCAACAATGTGTAGGCCAGGCTGGCCCAGCCAACATTCCAGAGAGTGGGCCTACCTGGTGACACAAGAGAGGCCCTGCCTCTTCTGACCAATGGCACCTCTGGATATTAGCTCAGACTCCAGACAGAGGTACCCCAACATAGGGAATGGGGGAAGGCAGGTGGGAGCAAGCTTGATGGAGACTCACGTGAGCAAAAGTCAAGAAGCAGAGAGCAGCAGGCAAGAGTTGTGTCCGTGGCCATCCCCCACCTGCATCCCTACCGCCTCTCCATTTCTAGGCCGGTAGATGCATCCGCTGCCCCACTCCAAGCTGCCTGTTGAGTGGGGGAAACAGACATGGATGTGCACACTCATGCCCTGCCTTTCCCAGCAGGGGGCAGAAGAGTTGAGACAGCAGCCAAGGGATAATCCCTGATCAGAGATTAGGGACCAAGCAAAAGAGCATGAAGACACGCCCACAGAAAGAGTGTCTTGGGCCGGGTTCCTAGACAGGGGTTCTTATGCATGTGATGGACTGAGGGAAAGGGAGGGAGCCAAGGGGAAGTAGGATGGGGTAGGAAAGAGCTAACCCCAGCATGTGGTCCTGCCCGGAGCCCTGGAGCCAGAGCAGCAGCACAGGATCGCGCCACCTTGAGGTGAGGGGCCTGGCCTTTTCCATCCCCATATCAGTCTGTCACTGGCTATGAGCTGCCCGCTGGGTGGGGAGGTGTCTTCTCCCAGTAGCAGCAGGTCCCATTGGCTGAGGGAATTTCTCCAGAGAAAGGGCAACTAGGAGTCGTTAGTAGCCAACTGGGCGATGGGGCCACCTGGGCGGGGCACCAACACCATTGCCTTCAGACCTTAAAGGTGACTTTTGAGTAAAGCCTTGAAGGAGGGGAAGGAAATGGCCAGGTGGCTCTCTAGGGCTCCTCCCAGGGGGGTGGGGTCTGTTTGACGCTCTCTCCTGAGACAAGGCTCCAGCAAACAGGCAGCAGCCCAGCCCTTCTGAGTGTTCTGGATGGACATGCACGCACAGGAGCCAACCCTGACGTGACAGGCCCCACAGGGCACCCTGGAGGCCACAGAGAAGGCCAGCAAACGCCACCTAGCCTGGTGGTGGCAGAATTAAGAGGTGCTCAAGGCGCACACACTCCAGAAACCACTGTTACCTCCCCAGACTCCCCCCAACGCGCCTCCCAGCCCCGCCACTGGGAAGTCGAGTTAATCACAGAAACGCTCCCAGAGAAGGTAGTTCCAGGCCTGAGGCTGGAGAAGGGGGAGACCAGTATGGGGAGAGGAGGGAGGTTGTGCAGAAGGCCAGAGGTGGGGATGGGCACGCTGCCCATGAGGATGGGCACGCTGCCCATGGGGCAGCTGCCGGAAGGAATACAGCGAGTGTTTGAGGCTCCTGACCCCCAGCACCCCCGGAAGACCAGGGCAAGTTCTATTTCTATCTTTACGTGATGTTGCAGGAAGACCAAGCGCTTTTGGGCTAGACCAACTCAAGTTCAAATCCTGACCCTGCCACCTGCCCTCCGGAGATAACTAGAATCCTTCTGCACAGTGGGATGCCAGTGCCATGAGAATTAAATAAGTACAACATACAAGACCCCACGTGGACCCAGGGGGCATTGATCACTCGGAAGGCATTAGCTCCCATTTCCTTCCTGCTCACTTCAGAGGCCACCTACCCAAACACCATTATTCATTCATTCAACAAATATTTTATGGCCCCTGCTCTGGGTCAGGCACTTGTCTTAGAGGCTGGGATAAAAAGAACAATTGATCCCATCCCTGCTGTCAAGGAATCTAGAGCCTAGGAGAGTAGATAGAGCAGTAACAAATTTTATTAAAATGCAGGCATGCATGAAAAGCCACTGACCCCAGGCTTGGGGGTGGACGCCTGGCACGAGGCCGCAGGGGTGGGTGGGAGGAAGCATAAAGCATTGTGGGACCGTAGGGCCAGGGCTGAGCAGAAAGGCAGAGGAGCCCAGCCCATGAGCAGACCTGCTGTAGCTTCCTGTGGCCAAACTTGGAGGGAGGCAGGATGAAGGCAGCGCTGGGTCCTAGAAAGCCTTGCATGCAACACAAGACAGTGTGGGCTTACTCCTGAGAACCAACGGAAGCTACTCACAGTGTTCAGAGGGGAAAGGAGAGAAACCAGTTTTTCAGAAAAAGCCTCCAGCAGTTATGTGCAGATTGGAGAGGACAGGGGACCACTGGGGGCTGTCAGAGCCATGTAAACAAAATGAGATGCCACACGAAGCAAAGGCTTCAGGAAGGAGGAGAAGGGGGGACCCAGTAGAGAGAAAGTCAAATGCACTGGATGTGGTGACCAGTTGGACATGTAGGGTAGAGAAGAGGGACTCATTCAGCAAACTCAGCAAGAGTTGAGCACCTACTGTATGCTCAGTGTGCTCATGAGGTCTTCTGGACGATGGGAGGGCAGCACCAAGCAAAACAGCCACAAGTCCTGCCCCATGGACTTCCGCTGCAGGGAGAAAGACGACGGACACAACGGAGAGTAACTCAGATCGAATGGGAGAAGGTGCTAAGTGCCACAGAGGACAGTAGGGCCAGTTGAGGGGGCTGGGGAGCGCCGGGTCAGGGGACATTGCAATTGTAAATGGGAGGTCAGAGAGACCTCACTGCCAAGGTGAGGTCATGAGCCATGTGGCTATCTTGGGGAAGAGCAAGGGCAAAGGCCCAGGGTGGGAGTGTGTCTGGCATGTCCAAGAAGCAACAAGGAGGGCAGTATGGCTGGAACCGAGTCGGGGTGTAGGAGAAGAGGCTGTGAGAGGGGTTTGGGGGCCACATGTGAGCCGTGTAGGTCAGGCTCTTGCCAGAGGGAGAAGGGCAGCTCTGGGAGGGTTTTGAACCTGAGGAGTGACGTAATTGTTTATATTTTTAAAGAACCACTCTAGCTGCTGGGTTGAGGATGGATGGCAGAGGGCAAGGGTGCAAGCAAGAGACAGTGGGGAGGTGCTCAGTTACTCAAGAGGAGAGATGATGGTGTCTCAGACAGGGTGGAGGGCAGTGGTGAGTTCCGACCTCATCACCTTCCTCTCTGCCCTCTGTCACTCCATTCCATCCACACCAGCCTCGTCATTGTTCTGTACACGTACCAGGGCCACCTCAGGGCCTTTGTACTTGCTGTTCCCTCAGCCTGGAATGCTTTTCCCCTAGATGTCCACATGCCTCATTCAACTCTTTACTCAAACGTCACATTCTCGGCAGGCCTTCCCTGGCCACCTTATCCAAAATTTATACAACCACCCCCAGCACCTGCACGCGTGCACACAGACACACACCTCCCATCTTCCTTCTCTGCTTTACTTTTTCTTCTTAGCATGTTTTATTATCTGATATGTTTGCATTTTCCTTGTTGATCCTATGTATTGCCAGTCTCGGCCAGTGAAATGTTACTTTCATGAGGGCAGGATAAGTGTGAGATGTGAGTCGGCACCCACGTGGAGATGTCTGGGAGGCAGTGGGATCTATGAGTCTGGAATTTGGGAGAGCAGTCTGAGCTGGAGATACAATTGTGGGCCCTATCAGCCTAAGACAGTATTTAAAATCATGCACCTGGATGAAACTGCCAGGAGAAAGCAAAGAGAAGAGATTACAAGACTCTTCTCAAAGGGCACTCCTACATTTAGCATGGGGACATGAGGGAGAAGCAGCAAAGGAAACTGACACAGAGTAGAAAATCCAGGAGCGGCGCCATGGGAGCCACAGCGAGATGAGACAAGAGCAGCATCCGCAGGTTGGGGGGCCTGGGTGGGGTGGAGCAGAGCAATGGAGTGAAGAGCGAAAAGCAGATGCGAAGAGGAGACCGCAGGTGTGGACGGAAAGGGTGGGAGGAATGAGGGCGCAGCTGTGACAGAGGCAACTCCCGGGTGACTGGCAGATCGAGAGCTCCAGAACAGAAGCAGGGACGCTAACCTCGGGTGGTAAGAAAGGTCTTACCAAGGAGGAAGGCAGGTGGGGAAGGTCTGAGCGAAAGCCCAGCTTCTTTGGCTTCTGTTTTCTCTGTGAAACAGAAAGCGAGATCAGCTGCTCTGGAGAAGGCGAAGGGGCGGCCGCAAGGCTTGGAGAGGAGTAAAGGCTCACAGGAGCCGGTGCCAGAGCAGGGGAGAGTGGGCTGAGGATAGGCAGTGCGATTGCTGGAAACCCAGGACACCCAGCTGAGGTGGGAGCCCAGGGAGTAGGCAAATGGCTCCAGAGTTAGGATCTGTCTGGATAAGTACAACCCAAGTCCAGAAGGACGCGGACATGGGAGGATTGAGAAGAGAACAGCTCAGGTGTGAGCGAGTAGGAGTTTCAGCTGAGCAGAGAGGACAGGAGAAATCCAAGGGGCTGGCAGAAGGTCAAAGCACAGATGAGAAAGAGAGAGGGAACAGGAAGCTGCAGTCAGCAATGGAAAATGAGTTTTAAGTGAAAAAATGAGATGCTCAGGTTTATGTTTTAAAAGGATGCCCCCAGCTACTGTGTGGGGAGCAGGGTGCAGGGGCACAGGGAGCAGGGAGCCCACTTAGAAGGCACCGCAGGTAGATGATGGTGGTAGCTGGGAGCTGGGGTGGTAACAGGGGGTGGTGCACAGTGGGGGGATTCCGGGACCAATAAGGATTAGTGATGGATAGGATGCAGAGTATCATAGAAAGAGAGGGGTCAGGATGTAGTAAGCACCTACGATGTGCCATACGTGATGTGGGGAGCTTACCACTTAAGGATAAGACAGTTACCTGCAATGTTCTTGACACTTAGAAGGGAGTAGATGTGCTGGAGGGGAGGTCGGAGTACAACTAACTGCTGGGTTGGGAGGGGGTGGTATAAGGAAGGCTTCCAGGAGGAGGTGCCACTGGAGCTGGCACTACCTGGTGGAGAGAGGAAGGGCGCGCTAGGATGAGCATACGCAAAAGTTCAGAGGCAAGATGGGGAGCCTGCTGCGGCCAGAGAGCAGCGAGAAGTCAGTGTGGCCACTTAGCTGATGCACTTGAAGAGAGAAGTAAGACTACAGAGAGAAGCAGGAGCCACAAGAGAAAGGAGAGCGAGAGGGTGATGCTGGGGCCTGGGTGGAGAGGTGGGAGGGCATCCCACGACGGCCTCTGTTTCCACTGACATCTGCCAAACTGAGTTAGCACCGCTGGGCTTCATCCCCACAAGAAAGGCTGTGAATGATGGTGAGGAGTGAGAGAGGGAGCCAGCTTGAGGCAGAGAAGCGAGCTGCCAGGTACTGAGACAGTGGCCTTGTCTCAGAGGCCCCACCTGCCCATTGAGGCTTTCCTGTAGCTGGGCTACCGGGGGGCTGGCAAAGGCGTGTGCCAGGCAGCTGGAGAGGGATGAGAATGCAAGACAGGGGAGGCAACTAGTCAAACTGAGTAGCCATCACTCAGCGTGGCTGGGGGAGGAAAAAGCTGGGAGTGGCTGAGAAGGGACTTGTCCACTGATGCCCCTACAGCAGGAAGCATTGCAGAACAATGCCCATGAGCCAAGTGCCCACTGTCAGGGGTCTCAGGGCAGTTACCCGTCTCATCTGTGGCATGCAAAGGGGAGGGAAATGCCCACAACCCTCTGTGACCCCAGAGATCCTTGCAAGAGGCTGTGGGCTGATGAGAGAGTGCTGAGGGCGGCAGGAAGAGGGAGGCAGGGTGCGGGGAGGCGTCAGGGGTAGACTGCAGTGCTCTGGGCAGAGGTGGGTGTGAGCTCAGAACTGCCATCCGCGAGGGGAACAAAGCAGCTGCTGCCTGTGGAAGCTGCAGCCCAAGGCACAGACATCTGTATTTTCCAGGCAAGATGTCCACACCCGGTGGGCAGAGAGATGAAACAAGGCTGTGGCAGATGCTGTCAGTTCCCCGTCCATCTCCCCCGCACATGGGTCACCTTCCATCCGAGCACCTGCCTCCATCTCTTTGCCCAGAGGCTTTCTCTGACCACCAGGATCCTCACCGTCCACCCAGGCAGTAGGCAGGATGTTAGGAAAATTAACACCCGAGGGAGCAGCCCAACCAATGACTGTTGGGAACAGGTGTATGGATGCCCACCTCCCTCACCCCACTGAGGGGATAACTGAGGTTCCTGTTCTCCAGTCTCCCAGAGCTCCCAGTAGGATACACTCCAGCTGCCCACAGTGGTGACTAACTTGATAACTCACCTTTTATTGGCTTCCTTCTCTTCCCTGTTTCTTTTTCCCACTCCACTTCTGGTGTTTCGTTTACCGCCCAAATTAACAACTTGAATTTGAATTCGTGTCTCCAGGCCTGCTTCCAGGAGAGCCAAAGTAAGACAGAACCTCATCAGGACACAGTAGGAAAAGCTTGGAGCTGAAAAGCTGAGTTTGAATCCGAGCTCCTTTGTATGTAAGAGTTCTCAGCTCGCAGTGGGCTTCTGCACAGGTCGGTTGAGCATAAATTAGAGTATTAATATTTACAACAAGGCCCAGGCCACACTACGATATGCCGTGGCACCCACCCATCTGAATCAAAACCACGCTGATAACAATGCCCTTTGGCCAGCTTCAGGCTCGCCGCTGAAAGCATAGTCCACTGATTTGTCATCCTGGGCTAAATATAAAAGAATTGTGGCCTGAGTCAGAAAGTTATTTTCAGCACTCTGTCTTACTGTGCAGCCACTGAGGGGTGCTGCTCTGAGGGCCACCTTCCTGGAGGCTGAGGTCAACCCTGGTGGCCCCCACATTCCAGGGACAACTGCCCTTGGAGTTGTCTCCTTGACACACCCTGAAACACCACATCCTCTCACAAAAGCCACAGAAATAGGGAGGGGGGAGTGAATAGACACCAGTACTTGTTAAGAGCCTACTAAGTGCTGGGCCCTGCAATTTATGAATCTTCACAAAATCCCTTCCAGGGAAATATTATTGCCCATATTTCAAGGAAAGGAAATTGAGACTTAGATGGCCAAAACACTTGCTCAGGGCTGCATGACCAGGGTTTGAAGGGCCTGTTCCCTGCGATGCTCTGTGACCTCCTCTTTCTCCACAGTGTCTCTTAGCACCAGGAACTCTCTAGATGGTGGGAGGTGGGTGATAAGCAAGGGCCCCCAGGTCAGAAAGGGGGGCATGGTGCCCCCTCCGTAGGGGACCTTGCTCTTAGTTCTTTTGAGGCAAGGGGAAGAGAGAGCAGGTCCCATGATTTGTCAAGGACCCTACCCCTGGCTCACTCAGCCTGTCACCTGCAGCTTCTGCCCAGGATGGGACGTCCCTGCCATCTACCCCTTGCCCCTGCTACTGCTGAGGATGAGTGAGGATGACAGAGTGAGCTCTGCTTCCTGGATCTTTGCATTTTGTCAGGTGCCTTTTGGAAACATGACTCCTTCAGTCTGTGGGAGGGATGCCAGGGGAGAGGTTTGTGGGGAGGAGGGTCTTCCTGGAACAGCTCAGACCCCAGCGCCCCCACCCCTCCTGCTTGGCACTCTGCCCCATCAAATCTATCCCAGAAGCTTCCCTGACCACTTCCATTGAGACAGCCCCACTGTCCTGCATTCGACAGCCCATGGGCATTGTGCTTATTGAGGCTTAATTCTAGGCTCGCTCTCTCACCTGCTTAAAAACATCCATGGCTCCTAACTACCCACAAAGTGAAAGTTGAACTTCCCAGCGTTTAAGGCCCTTCACCATTTGTCCCAAATGAAGTTTTCTGAGAGAATCCTACAGGTCATTCCCAGGCCCCAGATCTTCTTGCCCACCTGTCCCCACCTGCCCCTTCCACTCCTAACACCCTCTGCCTCTCCTCATCCTGGCTGGCTCCTGTGAGACCCCTGGAAGCCCCCTATCTGACACGCACATCCTAAGCACCACCGTCACCCCACCTGCGTTCCCATGATATTTTATCCACATTGCTACCAAGGGCGCAAGGCCATGTTTGATGTGAGCCCAGCCCAGGGCCAGGCATGGGGCAAGCCTTGGGCACATTTAATTCAGAGGTTCTTAATGCTTTAGGTGCTAGGGACTGTCTAGGCATCTGGAGAAGCCTGTGGGGCCCTTCTCAGAGTCACATTTTCAAATGCACATGAAGGATTCAGATGAAACCAATTTCACTGACAACCTT
This sequence comes from Equus quagga, assembly GCF_021613505.1. Classification (NCBI taxonomy): domain Eukaryota; kingdom Metazoa; phylum Chordata; class Mammalia; order Perissodactyla; family Equidae; genus Equus; species Equus quagga. The sequence goes on from NC_060278.1 coordinate 80,727,920, forward strand.
GTCAAAATATTTTTACGTGAAATTTGTGATGTGGTAATAAATACGCTCCTACACTAAGGCAGTAAATAAGATCTAGTGGTGCGTTCTAATGACTGTCATTCCCAAATAGGGAGGAGCATAGAGAATATTTCAGAATATCGGCAACAACTGAATGTGACAGGAAAATATCTAAAGACCTGTTCACATTAGGCTGAACCATATGAAACTGCCGACATGGCACCAGTTTTGAGCTACTAAAAGGGCGATTTCATATGGTCTCATCTAACCCTACTCCAGTCCGCCGCTTACACTCATCATTAAGGGAAATGCTCAATTTCAGGTAGATGTGAGTAGAACTGAAGATGATTATTTTTCCTCAGCCAAGTTCATGGATCCTCGAATTGTATCAGGGACCCCTTTGGGGAGAGAGACTTTGAGAGCCCCTAGTTGATAGCTCAGCCAGGGTCCCTGGAGGGTGGGGAGGGTCGCCCCTTTGGGCCCAGGGGCTGCCTGGGCCCCGCTCTGCTGGAGCCTCTAACCGGCGTCAGTCTCTGCTCCCCGCAGGCTCCCTGTTCCCGCACCTGAAGCCCTCCGAGGGCGTCTTCAAGGTTATCTTCTGGCTCGGCTACTTCAACAGCTGCGTGAACCCGCTCATCTACCCCTGCTCCAGCCGCGAGTTCAAGCGCGCCTTCCTCCGCCTCCTGCGCTGCCAGTGCCATCGTCGCCGGCGCCGCCGCCCCCTCTGGCGCGTCTACGGCCACCACTGGCGGGCCTCGACCGGCGGGCTGGGCCCCGACTGCGCCCCCGGCCCGGGCGCCGCGCCCCCCGGGGCACCGCTGGCCCTCACCGCGCCCTCGGCCCCCGGCTCTCCGGGCACGTCCGAGGCACAGGCTCCGGTCGCCGGCCGTCGAAAGCCGCCTTGCGCCTTCCACGAGTGGAGGCTGCTCGGGCCGTTCCGGAGACCCACCACCCAGCTGCGAGCCAAGGTCTCCAGCCTGTCGCACAAGATCCGCGCCGGGAGCGCGCAGCGCGCAGAGGCCGCGTGCGCCCTGCGTTCGGAGGTGGAAGCCGTGTCCCTAGGCGTCCCCCAAGACGTGGCCGAGGGCGCCACCTGCCAGGCCTACGAATTGGCCGACTACAGCAACCTCCGAGAGACTGATATTTAAGGACCCCCACCGTCCCTGAGCTAGGCTGGGGAGCGCGCTGGGGGAGGGGAAGAGGTGGGGGGCGGGACATGGAGAGGGAGGCTGGCTTTGTTCAAGAGGCCGCGCGGATCAGGGCGGCTGCACTGTGGCTTCCCTGAGGAACTGAGGAGGGGCTGGGGCCCCCGAAGGGTGGAAAGATATGAGCTGCTCCTGCACACAGGTGTCCCAAGCTCCTTTCCGAGGAAGGGGCTGCGGGCTCCGCAGGGCCATTTGCTCCCAAACCCTGTTTGAGAAACACTGCCCCATCCATGCCTTGATCGCTGGATAGACAAATCCAAGTATGGACAGGCGCCTGCCCCTCCTCTTGGGGAGGAGAGAGCACAGAGGCCCTGCCTGGGTGCCCCAGTGCTTCCCCAGGGGAAAAGTCAGTGGGGCCAGGGCTTCTCAATGGACACAGTTTCTCCCTACTGCCGACTGGAGGAACCCGTGGACCTGCCACCGCCACCCACAAGCTTTGGTGGCAGATTGGATGACTGTCCTACCAGGCTGTTGTATTTACCCATGGGCCCACTCTCCCTACCAAGCCCCTCCGCACACACCCCTTCACCTGGACCTGGACCTGCCCCCATCACCTCCCCCAAGGGCCTTACTGTTTACACTCTGTACATAGCTCGTGTGCCTGTGCCCATCACTTCTCGCTGGGATCCAGAGCCATCAAATGGGGAGAGCTTTATGTGTCATTTTGAGACATATTTATTGGTAAGAGTACTTTATTTTGTCCAAACTGTGCAAACTGCCCCTCTTTAGCTTATAACCCATAAAGAACTACTTTGGTTTTTTTCTAAAATCTTTCAAGTACTAAAGGCCCACAACAGGATAGATTGGGTCTGTGTTCACCTTTCTAGTTTCAACTTAATTGTCTCTTTAACTGATAGCTGCTGTCCTTTGAGACTTCTAGCATGATCAAAGGACTCAGGAGTTTTGTTGGGTTTTAAAATTCACATGATTAGTTTTGGGAACCAACCATAATCATAAGCACAAATTTTCACTTTGTCAGTCTCCCCAGATCTATTTGTGATGCTCTGAGGGCCTCAGTGAGGAAGGTGGCCATCAGTTAAATGGGTGAAACATTACATGAAAGAATATACAAGTCCAAGTAGACAAGTGTACATGGTGAGTGAGAGAACACCTACCTGGGACCTGTGCTTGTTAGCTTTGAATAAAATGTCCAACACTTCTGGTAGTCCCAAGAGATTGCAGGTAGTTCAGTCTTTAGCTAGATAATATCAGTGGCATGTATCCAAGCCTGACAGTGATGACTGTGGGCCACTGGACCCTTGGAAGGAGAACTGGTCAGACAATACCCTGGGGTGTCTGGAGTGGGATTGTTCTAAAACTGGAAGAGCCAGCTGCTGGGCCCAACATGGACCAGTATTTTGAGCCAAAAGTCTCCATCATGTACTGGGAGGTCATCTGAGAGGTCACCAGAATTTCAGACCGCTCCCCCCAGTTTTACAAGGTCAAAAGGCAGTCAGTGTCTGGGCTCAGGAGCAGACATTCCACACCGTGGGTCTAGGCTTTTCAGGTTTCAGCAGGTTCTAGATTTTCAGGCCTGGCAGTCCCCTGAGGCACAGGAAGGGCAGTTCAAGGCAGGTGCGGGGAGCATGCTGCACACCTCAAAGAGGGCCCTGCTTTTCAGCCCTAAAGCTGGGGGCATTGGGGGACAGCCCCCACAGTCTTCTCCCAGAGGTGGGGGCTGTCCATCAAATCAGGGGTCAGCGAGGGCGCAGACCCCAGTGTCAGAGGATTGAACACTGGGCTCCCAGGCAGGGATTCAGCGACAGGGGAGGGTCTCTGAGCAGGGTGAACACTGGTTCCCACGAGCCAGAGCATTGAGCCCACAGGAGGTCAACAGGGGGGGCAAGGGAGCGGGGTGGGAGGGAGCCTTCCCCATGACGATCTAGAGGGCCTCCCTGCCCTGGATAACCCGGTAGGAGTGGAGGCCGGCAGGGCTGGCAGCTGGCCCGGTACCTTCTCTGTGCACAATGATCGATCAGCAAAACATGTCTAGTATCAAGCCCCTCTTGGGCACACCAGCCTTCTGCATATAACTGCCTCCTCCTGTGCCCCCCCACACCGGGGACCAAGGCTTCAGGAGATGAGGGAGGGCTGCAGAGCCCCCGAGGGGCCATGCCACAGCACAGGCATCTAGGGACTTGTTCTCATCGCCCATAAAGTGCGGAGCTGCTGACCTTGGTCTCAGGACATGGCAAAGGGTCACAAAGTGGCCAAGAGGAATGGAGGGAGTAGCAACAGCCCTTCTGGAGGAGGGAGCCTCTGGCAAGAGATTTTGGGACATCAAAATAAGCACATTCACTATACCGCTTCCTAGGTCCTCAGGTTCCACAGCCCCCTGGCCTGGCCCACATATCTGATTAGAGAGACTGCCCCGGAGAGATGTGTGATAAATGGGGCCATTGTCTCCAGGAGGCCCCTAGGAAATGTCAAGATGAGTGGGGGAGTTGGGAGGGCTCTCAGGACCCGCTACAGTGGGCTTAGGAGTTCCTTTCCACAATCCTCAAGGGACAGGGTGAGGCCTGAGGGAGTTTGTGAGTGGGAAGGGGATGGTCCTGTGAGATATGACAGGGACAGAGCAAGCCTCCAAGGACACTGGCATTCGCCCAAGCCCCTCTGCCCCCACCATCCTTAGAAAGTCACATTCCTGCTTCCCCCCAGGGTCCCTGGCCAGGCTGCCCGCTGCCCTCTCAGCTGGGCTCTTGCCACTCATCTTGCCTTGCTTCCCACACTCTTTCAGGGGCCTCTGTCCCCAGCATCCCCTAGGGCTGCTTTCACAGGTCACCTGGGGCCTTCTCGTTCCCCATCTCCTCCCCTCTGTCTCTGCGGCAGTCCACACTAGCTAGTGGCTGCCCCCTGCTTCCTGAATGTTCTCCCTGCCTGAGCCACACCCCCCGGGATCTCTTCCGGTCCCCTGACCACACTCTCTCTCTCTGCCTCCTGCGCAGGCGCCTCTCTCTGCCCTGAAGTATCCCCCAGGGTTTTCTTTTTCCTTTTCTCAACTCAAGTCACCCAATCTCGTCCACTCCAGGTCATCTCAGTGACTGCTTGCACATAAATGGCTCCCAGGGGTCTGACTCTAGCTCCACATGTGTATGTTCGCCGTCCCCCTGGATGACCTCCAGACAGCCCAAATACAAGCCCACTCGCCTCCTGCAGAGCCGTCCCCTCTGCTCCATGTGGGCATGACAGGGCTGCTGGTGCTGAGGCTTCAGGCCTGAGCTCTCCACTCTCCATCAAGACCTCCTTCCCAGATTCCCTGCTCAGAACTAAGCCCTGAGTGTCCCTCAGCCTCCGTGGTAGCTCACACTAAGGTCATCCTGGCTTAGAGGCCACTGATACAATCCATATCTGCATCCACCATAGGGGAGAGGGCTCTCTGTCCCTGGGGCTGCTCAGGACTGGGTGTTGAGTGTTTATTAAATACTAGACCTGTGGAGTTAGCCCCCTGACTCTTTCCTGGGACACTGCCCTGTTGCCCACCTGGTGGCCGGCTCAATGTCACCATCTTTGCAAGACCCTCACCCCAGCTGGTCCCACCAGTTCTCAAGGAGCTAGAGCCTGCATCCTCCCCGAGCCAGAGAGCCAGCTCACCCTGGGCTCCTGCAGGAACACCTGCTCCAGCACCCTCCAGCCCACCAACCCTCCCACCTGGAGCCCCACCCTCCCCTTCAGGCCACTTGCCACCAGCACCCCACAAGCCCTTGGTTCCTCCTGCTCCAGGCGCTGACAGGTCCTGGGGAAAAGTTCGGGACCTCAGTCGCCCTCTCCTCCGTGATCTGTCAGAGCTCTGGCTCCTCAGTGCCCCCCTGACCCTGTTTCTGTTCCCATCCTGTTATACCCCCAGGGGGTTACATGTTCACCGTCTGCTTGGAAAGAATTTCCTTTTTTTTCTTCTTCTTCTTGGGGCTCCAGTGAAGCACAAAACCAGATGCTCGTAAAGGCTAAACGGGTCCCGCAGCCTCTCTGCCCTGAGTAGCTCTCTGGGGAGCCTGGTGGACCAGGTGGTGCTGGGAGGAGCGCCTTTGGGAAGGGGGGCTACCCTCGGCTCTCCTGCCAGTCTGGGCTGGAATTTCTTCTTTTCTCTCACCAACCCCTTGGCGGGAGCAGGGAAACAACAAGAATGCTGAACAGGACCCCGGCCTACATTCTCAAATTGCTTTGGTGTGGGGACAAAGGAAGTGGGAATCGCAGGGTGCATTTGGAATTAAGAAGAAATCCAGGAACTGGAACCACGGCAGGCTGAACTTTCAGAGCCAGAAGCCGGGGGGAAGGATGCGTTGGAGGCAGCTCCAGGGACCTCACCCGTGACATTTGTGGATGTTCCTCCCGGGGGTTCGCCATTCACATGACTCCACCATGCTGTTTGCATCCACTTCTTTCTGTCCTGCCAGAAACCGAAGAAGTCCCAGTTCCCATACCTGAGAGAGAGAGACCTAGATTGGTCCCGCTCATCTTTTGAGCCAAGCCAGAGGGGTCATGGGTCACTGGCCAGCCTATGGATTGGCTAATTTGAGGTCAAGTCTGAACAGCTGGGCAGGCAGATGGTAGTGGAACAGGTCATGTGCTACAAAACACAGCTGTCTGGGTACCAGTGTCTGTAGGTGGTACTTCTCCTAGATGGGGGAGGGGTGGGGCAGATTGTGATTGACATCTCTAGCCCACCAGATCAGTTAGGAACACAGCTGCAAGGAATAAGGAAGCTGATCAATAGCTGCTTAAACGTGGGCCATTATTTTTCTCACTTGACAAGTTACAAGGTAGGTGGTTGTTGGCATTGTCATTCACACAGCCAAGCTCTTTCTATCTTTGCTTCATAATCTTTGGTGTGTTGGCTTTTCTCCTCTCTATTGCCTCATCATGATCAATGGCTCCATAACACATTCTTATTCAAGGCAGACAAAAACGGAGAAGGGCCTGGACTGTGGCATCTGCCTCCTTTTATCAAAATAATAAAAGCTTGCCCAGAACCACCCCTCCCCTAGCACACCTCCACTAGGTCTTATGGGCCAGAACTGGGTCCCTTTGTGGGGTCACAAAGGAGACTGGTAAAGTACCAAACAGGATGAAGTCACTGGTTTAGAGCAGTGGTCCACAAAGCGGGCCAAATTCAGCCCACGAACTAAGAATGAGTTTTACATTGTTAAATCGTTGGGGAAAAAAATCAAAAGACTATTTCATGACAGGTGAAAATTAGATGATAGTTACCTCTTGGCCCACAAAGCCTTAATTTTACTATGTTGCCCTTTACAGGAAAAGGTTGTTGCTTTAGGGCAAGAAAGATACTGCCTCTGGTTGGGCCCACTGCTGTCTGAACACAATCGGGATTCTGGCGCCGGAAGAAGCAGAGAGCGGGTATCAGGCAGGCAGCTCTCAGTGTCTGCTACGTACGCCAGTCAACACATTCCAAGCCTGATCGAATTATCTAATCCACAGCAGCATAAGCTAAGATGCCCCATCTCACCAGGAACCTGACACAGAGGGGTTTTGGGGAAGCCCTCTGCCTCGAGGACATCTTCCCAGACTGACTGAATGTGTAGGATGTTGAAGGTGACCTGTGGAAAGGAAAGGGGGCCACCAGGAAATGTCTGGCTGGTTATGCCCCAAAAGGCTCAGTGAGGTATTCTTTGCTCAAGGAACTTACCCCCAGCCAAGGTACTGGTCCTCCGTATTACAGGTCTAGGAAATGGGTCTGGTCAGTGTTCCACAGTTACCAGTGTCATATAAGCTGACACAGATGGCCTAACTCATTAGCACATGAAGGTCAAAGGCCCAAGGCCAACATGCTAATTTTGAATGGGACTTACAGCTTGACTATCACACACGCCAATGTCCTCATGATGATAAATGAACTTGATGGGGAGCCAAACTGAGGTCTGAAAGCCCCTTAGAGAGATCAGAGGCAAAGCCAGGAAGCTAATGGGAAGATCCATTTACTTAATGCACCAGGCATGAGGATCTGTCCCCAGGCCAGGGTTCCACCTCCCTGTGCATCCTGCCTCTGTTTCCATGATACAGCCCTCTCCATCCTCCCATCTAAATGACTCATGCTTCCGTCCCAGCCTTTTCTCTTACTCTGTGCCTTTAAGTTCACTTAACTTGTCCCTAATCATCATGGCTCCATTTCAGAGTGGAACCCTCAGAAGCCAGTCTTGAAAGCTTTTATGTCTAAGCTTTAAGGAGCATCTAGTAGTCACCTTAGTGGGTCACCCTTACAGATTAGGAAGCTGGCGTTTCTCTAATCCCAGGTGTGAACTGCACCTGCCCAGGTGGGGCCTAGGTGTCCTCTGACACCTTTCAGCCAGCCAGTACCCTCCAGCCAATAACAAATGGCCAGGCAACGGTCATTGAACACTGCATGCATTTGATGATATTTACTGAGCATTTACTCTGTGCCCAGGAGGTGGGGATATATCAGTGTACAAAAGAGAAAAAACTCTCTGCCTCCATGGAGTTCTCGTTTCAGGAGAGACAGGAGTGATAGTAATAATCAACATAAACAAAATATACAGTAGATGGCAATAGCAAAAGAAATATCACAGAGAAAGAGAAGAGGAAGTGTTGGGGACTGGGGAGATTGCATTTCTAGATCAAGCACCCGGAGAAGTTCAGGTGGAAGGCGATGTCTGAGAAAAAGCCTGAAGATGGTGGGGAAGTGAGCCATGCAGATCTCTAAGGAACAGCATTACAGGCAGAGGGAACAGCATGTGCAAAGTCCTGGCTTAGGAGGAGACCTGGTGTGTTCAAAGATCAGCGAGGAGGGCAGTGTAGCCAGAGCAGATCAGACAAAGGAGGGGAGTAGGAGATGAAGATGCCAGATCCTAGTAGGTGACAGGCACCAAGTCACACAAGGCTGTGTAAGTCAGAGCAGGACTCTGGCTTTCCCTCTGAGTGAGGTGGGGCCTTAGGAGGGCTTGAGGACAGAAGTGACAGGACCTGACTTTGGGGCAACAGGGTCCCTCTGGCTGTTGTGTTGGGGCAAAAAGAGACAGAGAGGCCCGAGCAGAAGCAGGAGGCCAGTTAGAGAGTGGTGACTGCAACAATCCAGGCAAGAGATGGTGGCAGCTTGGCCACTGGCCAGAGGGATGGAGGTGAATGATGAGAAGAGGTAGATTCTGGAGGTTTTCAAGATGGCATGTCCGTGTGCCACACCCACACTCAGCACATCCTTCCCAAGCTACCATCTAGACATTCCTGCCTTGTTAGGAGCCCTTAACACCCCAGGAAAGATTTTTTTTTAATCAGGCACCGACACTTCCAACATAAGGTGGCATCTTGTCAAGTCCTTTATAGGATCCCTTCCCTAAAAAGAGGATATTAATTCAAAACAAGTCTGAATTGTAAGGATGTCAGCCAAGCATTTGCAAACAGTGGGGACTCCAGAGCTGAGGAAGCTGAATTGAAAGACAGACTCAGGGGCCCTTGCCAGAGTTTTGCCCTTTGCATCAAAGGCACCACTGGCCAGGAGTGGGTAAGGGAAACTCTGCCCTCTCCACTGCGTACCCCCCACACTCCCCACCCCTAACTCCAAGAAGAGCCTAGCCAGTCATCTAACCTCCAGCCTCTGTCCTACTGCCCAAGAACTGCTCTCTGAGTGAGGACACAGTAATGATCCCCCATCTGCCTGATCCCCTGCAGGAACTTTCTACCTTCCGCAAGGACTTGATGCTCATTAGACTGAACAGGCTTGTGGGTCTGGGGTCAGAAGGGACCTTGAGAGCAGAGTTGGACAGTATAGTTTCTCAGGTGCTCCATTTGGTGGAAGAGGAGTAGCCAGCAGCTCTGAACTTTTAGAGCAAAGTTCTTCCTCGTCAGCTGAGAACTGGGCAGTGGGCTTAGAGGAAGATCTGTCCTCAGTCTGCTAGGACAGCACTAAGAGAAGGCCCACTGGCTTCTGTCTCCTCCGGCTCTTTGAGCCAGAGTCAAGCCATGCAATGCGTGCTCCAGGGAGCTGAATCCCTGGGCCCATTCCTGCCAGGCCCCTTTGCTGGGACTGAGCCACCTTGTACCCTGGGTGGCTTCCCAGTCTATGGGCCCATTGCTCACTCTGTCACTGGTGCCTAGAAATATTCCTCTCGGGTTGAGTGATTTCCCCAAAGAGAGGTGTATCAGTCAGCTGTTGCCGCAATAATGCTGAAAAATAAGTCACACCTAAATTCACAGTTTACAAGAGCAGGCAATTGTTTTTCTTGCTTCTGTGTCTGTCTACAGGTTCTAGGTTTGGTTCCAAGCTCCTGTGGACTCAGATCTGTTCCCCTTTTCTCCATATTCTTCTTGAAACATCAGTTGTTGGGGACATGTTCTTCTCAAGACAAACGGCAAGGACATGAGAGGCCAAACCCAACTGCACAAGCATGGCAAAGCTTCTGCTCATATCGCATCATGCCCATTCACATTCCATTGGCCAAAACAAGTCACATGGCCAAGCCCAAAGTCAATGGGGCAGGAAGATATACTCTGCTTGCAGATGGAGAGGAAAGGGATTGAATATGTGCTGAATAACTTTCCAGTCTATCACAGGGAGCTGAGTTAGGACTTAAACGTGAGTTTGGGGGGAACACCATTCAACCCATAACAACCTCTTTAGTGGGAGGAGATGCAAGGTCTCATGGCAAAGCGTGTGGTCACAGGGAGAAGAACTGAAGTCACTTTTGCCGTCAACCCCCACAAGGGGCAACACCAATCTGGCTCTCTCCCTGAGCAAGAACAAGCACAGGCTGGGCCACCCACCCCTGCCGCTTGGAGCAAGGACCCCAGCCTGCAAGCCGTAGGTTCCCTCCCCTGTCACTGGGGCTCTCACACCTTTTTATGTGAGACCCTAAAGAGATCCTGTTGTACACATGCTTTGAAGAGCAGAGGGAGCTATAAGGAGAGACAGTGGTTTTCTAAGCTAAATAGGGTATCATTCGGGCATAAAAGCAACAGGCGGGCATTTCCAAACACAAATGAACTTTCTTTTAAAAAAGTACCTCTGACAAAGGCTGGTCAATGGAAATACAATGAAAAAGCGCAACTCTGAAACAAAAATGGGATATAACTAAAGTGACAAAAGAGAATATCATGAACAGTTTTAGACCAGTAAATGTTTAAGCCAACATGAAAAGGTCAATTTTCCAAGAAAATATAAATTGCCAAAATTGTGTCTCCCCCCAAAAAGCAGACAATCTTAACAGAACATTAACCATAAAAGAAATTAAAACAGTAGTCAAAGATGTACTTCCAAAAAAAAAACACACACACACACTAACTCCAGCCAGTTTTACAAGTAACGTCTTTTTTTTTTTTAACGATTGGCACCTGAGCTAACATCTGTTGCCAATCTTTTTTTTTTTTTTGCTTTATCTCCCCATACCCCCCCTTACATAGTTGTATATCTTAGTCGTGGGTCCTTCTAGTTGTGGCACGTGGGACGCCACCTCAACGTGACCTGACAAGCAGTGCCATGTCCACGCCCAGGATCCGAACCCTGGGCCACCGCAGCAGAGCGCACAAACTTAACCACTCAGTCACGGGCCCAGCCCCACAAGTAACGTCTTTAAATCATCAGGAAACAGATAATTAACATTTTATACATACTTTCCCAATGTATATAGTGAAAAGATGTAAAGCTATCCAAATTATTTTGAAAGCCCAAGAAATAAAAGAAAAAAGCCCTGTAAAGCCCCAAAAAAAGATCTTAGGTCACTTGTGAATATAGATGCAAAAGCCTAAATAAATATTTGCACAGGAAATCCAACAACATATTAAAACAATAATATATTATGACCAGTGTGGTAGATTGTATTATTGTCAAAACATGCGCTGCCCCAAGCTGCTGGGCACTTTTCTGCAGGAAGATTATATGTCTATTCCCTGACATCAAGCTCTGCCGCTGACTTGCTTTGACCAATGAAATATGAAGTTTCTGAGCAGAAAGCTCGAGATGTTCCAGTATCTCTCTTTTCCATCTACCATGGGATGCTCCGTCAACCTGGGTCCTAGAATTAACAAGACAGGAAATCAATCTTCAGTGCTCATGTGACATGAGCAAACAATAAACTTCTGTTGGAATTCAGTAAGATTCGGGGGTTGTTTGGTACCAGAGCAGAACTTAGCCTAAGCTGACTAATACAACAAGGTAAAGACTGTCCCAAAAATACAAGTAAAACATTAGAAATTTTGTCAATGTAATTAATACATTAACAGATAAAAGGAGAAAACTCCTTTGAGAATCTCAATAGAGGCCGAAAAAGCATTTGATACAATTCAATATTGATTCATAATAAAACACTTACAAACTTGATGCAGAAGGAAATTTCTTTAACCTGATAAAAGGTACCCACCAGAAGCCTAGAGCTAATAGCATACTTTCTGGAAACTTCAGAAGCTCTCCCATTAAAGTCAGGAACAAGGCTTTGGTCCCCATACTGCTCTGTTACTGAACAGCGTACCAGGAGCTACATTTGTTTCTTATTAAGCATTTAGTAAGTATTTATTTTACTAGTAAGTATTTATCTTACTAGTATTTATTTCTTATTAAGTATTTCTTAATGCAGCAAGAAAAGGGAAAAAGAAACAACAGATATATTGACGGTAAGGAAATATGACTATCGAAATTTGTAGATAATATGATCTACCTAGAAAACTGACTGATAAATAACTCTAACTAATAAAGGAGTTTGCAATTTGGCCAAGTGTAAGTCAATATTCAAAACGTAGTCACCTTCCTATCCCCCAGCAATGATCATTACGTGACATTTGAAATCAGTAGGGAAAGGATGGATAGTCCAACCAGTTGTATTGGGATAACAGCCAACAATGAGGAATAAGCATGAACCTGGAGCCCTGCCTCAGACTACAAGTCCACTAAATGGACAAAATAAAAACTTAAGAAATATTAAAAACCAAAGAATACTACCTTTATTGGTTGAGATAGAAATGCGTACTTTTGTGTGTGTGTCTTCTTCTTTTCCCCAAAGCCCCCCAGTACATAGTTGTATATTCCAGTTGTAGGTCCTCCTGGTTCTGCTATGTGGGACGCCACCTCAGCATGGTCTGATGAGCGGTGCCATATCCGCTCCCAGGATCCGAACCGGCGAAACCCTGGGCCACCCAAGCAGAGCATGCAAACTTAACCACTCAGCCACAGGGCCGGCCCCTGCATATTCTTAGTTACAAAAAGGACACGCCATAAGAGCAAAGATTAAGTTTGCTCATTTCTGAATTTAAAATTTCTGTATGTCAAAAGACCCCATAAGTAAAGCAGCTGTCTGGGGGAAAACATTTGCAATTCATATCACAGACAAAAAGACTATTACCTTAATATGTTTTTTTAAACTCCTACAAATCACTAAGGAAAAGACAACATAGAAATGTGGGCTAAGGGAAAGAACAGACAATCCCCAGGGGAAAAAAACAAATGGCTAAGAATCATAAGAAAAAATATCACTGATGCAGGTTCAGTGAGCCAAGGAGTTGAAAGAAAGATTGCTTGGACTCTCAAGGTCTGGTAGTAATGCTCCTTTATTCAGAGAATAGCATGGGGACAGGACCCATGGGCAGCGAAGGGCTGCAGGCATAGGATAGGACCCATGGGCAGCGAAGGGCTGCAGGCATAGGATAGGACCCAGGGGCAGTGAAGAGCTGCAATGTGTTGAGGGTTAGGGCTAAATTTATAAGGCATGGGTCCGTGACCTATTTGTACTAGATAAAGGAAAGATGATGTAGAAAGTCATTGAATGGTATCAGTGCAGGTGGGGTCTGGTTATTGTGTGATCGTATAACTTTAGCTGTGAATTGGGTCATATAGATCAGCATATAAGCCAGGACACTTTGGGCTTCTCTCCCTGGGGCAGCCTTGATCCACACCATAAAATCCCCCCGAACCCATTTGGCCCCGAAATCCTTTGGGGATACAGACGATGGTCAATCTTCTGTAACTACTTCCAGCTGTACAAGGTCGTAGAGCTGTCCCTAAATGGGGCCATAGGGATACAGGCAGGAAGTTCAGTAGACCGGAAGATTGCACCCATGGAGTCCAAGGCAGACAAGGTATACAGGTGCCCTGGATATGACAGAATCATTTGACGAGAAGTGGTCCAGGAGGTGAAACGTCGTTGACATGTGGAAGGCAAACAACGAAATAGACAATGAGTTATAATAAGAAATACAAGCAATATGATTAACCCAAAAAATAAAGCTTTGATAGTAGTGCAGAGACCTGGACCTCACCAGGAGTCCAACCAGTCATTTAGGGACAGGGTAGGGGTCAGACATGGATTTAATTTCGTGACTCATATCGGATAGGAAATTTGTTTAGGGTTTCCATGTGCCAGATGACACTTTTGATTCCTAATTGGGGAAAGAAGATTGAGGCAAGGTCCAGCGTTGTTATAGGTTGGGTAGGTTAGCAGGAGGAGATACAGTAAAAGTAGTTCTACCTTGCATCCAGATGAAACCTAGGGTGCATTGTCCAAGCCATCCAGACAGCAGCCAAGGCCATAAGTTGGAGCCACGTAACCACTGAGTGCCATTAGGGGCTATCCAACGTATGCTGGGCAGTCTATGCCAGTCAGTCCCAAACAAATCAGTTTTTTTTTAAGGCTATGATATGAGAACACATATAAGGGGGAATTTGACCCATAGGTCGGGTGCTATTAGGCCAAGTATCACAAGTGTGGGTGGTTCGTTCCCAACATAGGCCTTTCAACTGAGTTCACCACTAGTAAGAGTAAGACAAACATATTCGTCCCAAAGTTGATATAGCCAAAGTTATTTCTTGATTTGTATAAATAGAACTAATAAGGCCCAAAGTGGGAGGAATGGGGAGTAAGCTTAAAAGATTACTTCAGCTGCCCATTTAGCCTCCCAGCCAGTGAAATTATTACCCTTGCTCTCAAGGGATAAATCTTTCTGATGTCCCTGGCAATGGACCACAGCCACTTGCTTTGGAAGATGCACAGAGTTCAGCCTTTTGGGCAGACGTATTGGCTGGAAGGGCTTGTGCCTCGATGACATGCGAGGCATTTACTATAGCAGTGCCTGCTTTGCATATGCCCTGTTCTATGAAGCTACTTCCATCTATAAACCAGGTGTCATCTGCATTACCTATAAGGGAATCTAGCTGGTCAGGCCTGCTAGAGTACGCTTGTTCTATGACTTCAGAGCGTGTATGCTCCAAATCCTGCACTGGGTAGTCAGGACTAGGCATGAGGTCTGCCAGACTAATCGTTTGACACCTTAAGGATGACCTCAGGGGTGTCTAGGAGGATGGCCTTATATTTAGTTGAATGTCCTCCAGTCATCCATTGATGTCATAATCTCCATTTGGCTTCTTTACAGGCAAGATAGGAGTATTATAGGGAGATTGACATCGTTTAAGGAGGCTGTGACTGAGGAATTTTAATATGAGGGGTTGTAATCCTTGAATTGCCTCTGGTTTTAAAGGGTATTGCTTCTTATAGGGTACAAGAGAAGAGTCCTGCAGGGTAATAGAGACTGGCTGTGCTGTTAGAGCTCTTCCCGGAAGGGAGCAGTGCCAAACCTGGGGGTCAATTTCTTCCTGTATGTCTGGTGGAATACTAGAGGGTATCTGGGCAACAACAGAGCTCGGAGAGAGAGCAGCAAACAAGCCGTCCTCCTCACATGTTAGAATAAGTTGGCCTCCTAATTTTTCATCGTCTCATCCTAGTAATGGAGTAGGACAAGTAGCTAGGACTAGGAAAGTATGGGAAAACAGCCGAGTCCAGTATTGGCAAGATAAAGGAAGAGTCTGATAACAAAACTTAGAGTTGCCGTCTATTCCAACAATTTTTTGATGGGACTTAGGAGTTGGGCCAGAGTGGCAAACAAGGACAGAGTAAGCGGCTCCTGTATCAGTAAGAAAGTTGATTTGCTTACCTTCCACATCCAGAGTAACCCAGGGCTCAGTCTGTTCGATGGTGATGGGAGCCAGACTGGCCTCTGGGCCCCATCAGGCGGAGTCTTCAGGATTGCGTCTCTGGGCAGGGAAGTGTGTTCTGGGCCCCTCCTCGCTCTGGAGGCGAGGACAATCATGCTTCCAGTATCCCCCTCACTTCCAGAAAGGACAAGCCCCAGGAGGACGATCCTTTGTTGGGCACTGTTTGTTCCAGTGTCCAAGTTGATGGCAACGGTAACAAGAGGACTTACCCCCGGCCTCCGGCATTGGTAGTTTGAGACTTGGACCCCTGGTTAGCCTGTTTCTGTGGTATGTCCGCAATGGCAGCTGCTAAAATGTGAGCCTGTACCTTACCCTGTAATTTTGCCCTTCTGTCCTTATCCTGTTTAAGAGTCAAATTCCGATCATTAAACACCTGAGTAGCAACCTCTAAAAGTCTCTGTACAGGTGTTTGAGGACCAAGGCCAATTTAGCCAATTTTTGGCTTATGTCTGGAGCAGATTGACTAATGAAGTGCATGTTTAGAATAGTCATCCCTTCCAGAGAAGTAGGGTCTAGATTAGTGTATTTTCGAATAGCTTCAGCTCATCTCCCTTGAGAAATAGCAGGGTTTTCCTATTTTCCCTGACTTATTTCCAGGAGTTTGTCAAAATTGACTGGCTTTGTATAGACACACATACACAGAGCCTCCATAGCTATTGTTTTCAAAATTACTGCCATGAATCAGGTACTGTAATACAAAGCTCACTAGTTATGAATCCAAATTTTGTTTTGAGCCTTTTTACTAATATTTGTCGAGAAGACATTTAAGATGCTAGATTTTTTGGTAAGGGCACTCTATGGCTGTTTTTTTCCTTTTTTTTATTTCTTCAGTCTTAGGAATTAGTGATGGGCTAGATAATAGATCCTGGAGAGGGGAGATAATAATCCTTTTTGAGATAAAGGAACTGGGTGGAATCTGAACTGCCTCTATAGCTGTATTTCCAGTCTTGGGAGGATTTTCTAAGGACAGTTGCTCTTGATTTCCCAGAAACTGGGTAGTAATTTGAATGACATTATAGGTTGATCTACCTGTCCAACTACATCATAAAGGGACAGAGAAACCACTCAAGTTTTCTCCAAGATGGAGTTTCTGGGGCATATCCCATCCAATTGAAAGTGTTTCCAGTTAGTTAGAATGCACCTGAGGGGTGAGTCTCCAGGGATGCTTGGGGCATTCCCCATGGCGATAAAGCACCGTCAAAGATTTCTTTGTTTCTCAGTTGCAAACCTCAAAAGGAGACCAAAATGGTCACCTTAACTTCAAGAGAGATGAAAGAAAAGGGTCCATTACCTTGAAAATCCCCCCTGAACCCAGGGCAGCGTCCTACCCATTGTTCCTCCTGTGGGCTTCCTATAGCAAGGGATGATGGGGGCATCCCCCAGCATTGCATCCCTTGTATACCTTCTCTATTATGCCTGGCAGTAATAGCTGCCTGGTGAATGGTCCCAGAGGTAAAAGAATAGAGAAAAACAGGGAAGAATTTTCCGCAGGTCTGGGGGACATTCTACCCAATTGCATCCTGGAGCCATTCTCCCAAGAAGGGGTCCGCATACTCATCCAAAGCTTAGGATTTGGTACTTCCCTTGAACTAGAGTCCCGGTTGGGACTTTCCCGAGGTTCAAAGTGTGGTCAGGAGCCATAGGGAGGGATCCCAATCCAGCCTTAGGAAAAGAAACCTGCCATGGGAGTCTTGGAGATTGGCAACTGTCCTAATGACTTAAGTGGCTGACCTGCACCCATGTAAAATTTATACGTTAGAGATAGGATTAGGAAGGAATGGATTAAGTCATTCTTCATCACCCTTAGGCTTAAGGTACTGATTCTCTTCAGGCTGAATGCCAAGATTTACCCCATAGAGTAGCCATGGGCAGCAAATGTGGATTCATACAGCTGTCCAAGAAGGTTCCTGATGAATAAGTGAATTTAGATCCATCCTTGAAAAAGAAGAAGGCACAAGGAAGGAAAGGGCACTTACCAGAACTTAAGCTCACAAGCCCATGAAGCACGCTCCCCGTATGGGCCACCAGAAGGAATGATGCAGGCTCAGTGAGCCAAGGAGTTGAAAGAAAGATTTCTTGGACTCTCAAGGTCTGGTAGTAGTGCTCCTTTATTCAGAGAATAGCATGGGGACAGGACCCATGGGCAGTGAAGAGCTGCAATGTGTTGAGGGTTAGGGCTAAATTTATAAGGCATGGGTACGTGACTTACTTTTACTAGATAGAGGAAAGCTGATGTAAAAAGTCATTAAATGGTATCAGTGCAGGTGGGGTCTGGTTATTGTGTGGTCGTATAACTTTAGATATGAATTGGGTCATATAGATCAGCTTGTAGGCCTGGATGTCCTGGGCTTCTCTCCCTGGGGCAGCCCTGATCCACACCATAAAATCCATCGGGTCATATAGATCGGCATGTAGGCCAGGACACTTCTCTACCTGGGGCAGCCTTGATCCACATCATCACTAGTTGGGAAATGCAAATTGAAACAAAAATGAGACACTCGTTTCACCTACCCGGTGACAAAGAAACATCGATTTTTCTTTACATTGAGTGATGGCAAAGTTGCATAAATACTGGTGCTCTCACACCTTATTGGGAGGAGTGTAAATTGGTAAACCTCTTTTCAGGAAAATTTGACAGTGTCTTCAAAAACTGAAAATAATAATGCCCCATGATACAGGGACCTTCACACACAGGCACACACAGGCATTGTCTGTGGTTATTGCAGCATTGTTGGTAATAACGAACACTTAGAAACAACAAAAGTCCATCTTTAGCAAAGTGGATACTTGAATGAAGTATGGTCACACAATGAAATTCTGTCTCTCATTTAAAAGGAATACACGAGATCCATGACTTAAACACAGAGAGTATTCTTCCTGTTGCGTGAACAAAAGCAGATTGAAAGAGAATATAGACAGGGCAATTCCATTTATCTAAAAAGACACATGCACACAAGATACTATGTAATTTCTACAGGATGTATGTCGAAATGCTTTTTAATATTTTGGGAGGACAAACGCCAAACTCGTCAGGAGACAGGGAGGGATCAGAATTCAGGAAGGTGATCACAGGAAACGCTAGCTTTATCTGTAAAGTCCTTTTCTTTTTTTTTTTTTTAGGAGATTGTGTCATTAAAAACTAATCTTTTTAAAAAATTAGAAGTTCCACCAATTATTCTATTGCCTTCATCCACGTAATAAACACTTTTTGCACCCCTATCATATACCTGGACACTATGGGGATACAAAGATGCAATCCCTGTGAGTCACGCAAGACACCTGGGCTCATGATTAGCAAACAAGGCCAAAACGATGAGGCGGTAAAGAAGCAAAGCGAAGGGCTTAGGGAATTCAGAGGACAGAAAATTGCTTCTCGAGGGTGCAGGGAGAGGTAGATAGGGCAGTAACATCACAAGAAAGTTTCATTAAAGGGAATTACCTGGATGCTGAGTCTGAAAGCTTTGGCAACTTGAGACAAAATCTTGAGAGAAGCAAGAGAGAAATGACACCTTACTATGGGAACACAACTCTAAAGACAGCAGATGTCTCATCAGAAATCATGGAGGCCAGAAGAAAGACACAACATTTAAGTGCTGAAGGAAAAGAAGTGCCAACCAGAAATCTAGCTCCAGTGAAAATATCCTTCAGGAATGAAGGGGATGGGAGGAGGCTAGAATGATCCATGTGGTAATGGATTAGAATTGGAGTGATCAGTAAGAACTCACACTTAATATGGATACAGATAGTTACACTTAATATAGAAATATCTATAGACATGTACATATGTACATGGGTTAGTATACACACAGATCTGTCAGCTGAGAGGGCCCAGAAACAATGACACCCCTGTAGCAACAAGCACACCCAGTGCCCAGATCTTGGTGTCTAATACCATTCTCCGTTAAAAGGAACCAGGGCTCCTTGGAGAAATGGCTGTTTCTAGGACTGGGGTGGGACAGATACAAGATGAGCCTGGAGAATCTTGTAGTGCCAGAAAGTAAGGAAGTGCTCAAAAAAGAAAAAAAAAAAAGAACACATAGAGGGGCGTATATCAAAGGGACATAAGAGCCAATTGAAAGAGCTCCCAATGGCCAAAGCTGGAACGATTTAACAACAAAATACAGTAGTATCGGATAATCCAAAGTATAAAGTAAATATCCACGAGTCCATTCTGATACAAACAAACAACTGAATAAATTAATAAAGGGCGGGTGAAGGGAGATAAGGGATAATTCTGCTGTGCAGAAGAATTCCAAATAAATTAACGTAGATACTCTACTCTAGAGGAGGGGAGCCTATCTCCTTAAGTGTGGCTGCCCATAGTGACTTCCTGCCAAAGAAGACAGTATGGCAAGGAGGGGAGGGGGGGATGTAACTTTACAGTGGGGAAACCTGACAGACACGACCTAAGCCAGGTGATCAAGGTCAACATCGACAGTCATAAATCATGTTAACAGTATGTATTCTTGAGATGATGAGATGAGATGCACTTTACCTCCGTGATTTTCCTCCCAAAAACCTGTAACTCCAGACTAGTCATGAGAAAAATATCAAATTCCAATAGAGGGGCATCCTACAATATTCCTAACTGTACTCCTCGAAACTGTCAAGATCATCAAAAACAGGGAGAGTCTGAGAAAAGGTCACAACCAAGAGGAACCTAAGGAAATACGATGACTAAATATAACGTGGTATCTGGATGGAATTCTGGAACAGAAAAAAGGTCTTTAGGTAAAAGCTAAAGAAATCTGAACAAACTATGGACTTTAGTTAATAACAATATACCAGTATTGGTACATTAGTTGTAACAAATGTATCACATTAATGTAAGACGTTAATTGTAGGGAAAATGGTGGGGGGACTCTAGATGCTTCCTTTTTCTGTAAGTCTAAAAAAAAGTCTATGGATACAAAAAAACTGATAGAACCGAAAGGATAAACAAAAACACAATTATAGTTAGACACTTTAACACCATTTTCTCAAGAGTTGATAGAACAAGACAGAAAATCACCAAGGATATGGAGGAAATTAACATTATCAACCAAAAAGACGTAATCAACATCTATGAACACTCCACCCAGCAGTAGCAGAATACACATCCTCTGCAAGCGCCATAGGTCATATACCAAGCTAGACCATATCCTGGGCCATAAAACAAACCTTAACAACTTTAAAATAGTTGAAATCATACAGTCCAGCTTCACTTGGGGAACAAAATAAGTTCACATTTCTTGTTGACTGATTTATTTAATAAACGTATTTATTGAAGCATAATTAAACCTTTTTAGCATAGAGGTTGGCATACAAAAGGAAATCACTTATAGTCTAGTGGATGAACAAAAGAATGAATGAATCAGTGAATGAACACAAAAGAAATGATCTCATCTTGGGGGCTAACAAGCCCTCTTTTTACTGTTGAGAATGAAAAATCACTGATACTCTAGAATAAGTTACAGTCTTATTTTATTCACGCACGCAACATTAAGTAAAGATACTTTCTGTGATTTATTGGGTTTGGGGGTTTTTTTACAATTCAGAAAAGCTCACAGAGAATCTAGGACACACGGGTTCCCTGGGCAGCAAGAAGGCTGTAGCCCCACAGGGCCAGCAGATGGCGCCAGAGGACGCGGTTCAGCCCATGATGTTAGTCTTGCTTCCAGAGTCCCTGGAGGCGCCAGGCCCCCTCAACCTCTCCCAGCCTTGGTGAGAAGGTGAGCCGGCCCAGCCCTTCCTGGGTGAGGATAACGAGGATGCAGAGACAGCAAGCATAGAAACGCTAATGTAAAGCTTGACTGAAAGGGAGGCAAGGGAAGGTGGTAGCAAGAGGAGTTGGGTGATGGGAAAGATAGAGCACACAGAAATGTGGGTGGGAAGGATGGAGTCCAGTGAAGGGGAGAGGAAAGGAGGAGGCAAGGTCCCCAAGTCTGGGACATGGGATGTACAAGTGGAGGTCACACACTTCCTCTATGTCGGGGGAGGTCAAAAAAGATGGCTATTCGTAGATTTGGTGAAGAAGTTGCCTCAAGTGGCTTCTATTTTGTCTATGAAACAGGAGACCATTTTGCCTGTTGACAGTGAAGAGGCAGGGGGTCTGAAGGTGAAGGGGAGACAGCTGACAAGGGACATCCAGGAGGGTTGCCAGCCGACACTAAGGGTGGGTCTAGGGTTGGCACCATTCAGTTTGGCCTCTTCATTCACTTGTTCATTCATTCTGCAAATATTTGATAAGCTACTATTACACCAGCCACTGTTTTGGACACTGTAACTTACATTTGGGGGGAGGGAGGTAGACAAATAAATAAACATACAAACAAACAAAAATGACAGAGAATGAGAAGGACTATGAAGAAACAGGCAAGGGGAGAGAACAGAGGGTGCCGGGAGGGCTGTGAAAATGGGGGCTTAGGGAAGTCTTCCTGGAGAAGGGACAGCTGAGCAGAGATCTGAATGCAGCCAGGGAAGGACTTGCAAGTATCTGGGGCATACGTTCCTGATAAAGGGGATGACCAGGACCAAGCGCAGGGGGCAGTGGCAGGAAGTGAGAACCAGGGGACAGATCACACAGGGCGTTAGAAATCACCTTTTCTGCTCAGTGTTATGGCAGTCATTGGAAACCAGGGAAGGGCATGACTGGATCTTATTTTTAAAGGATCACACTGCTGCTGGGTGGAGAACAGGCTAAAAGGGGCAGGCGTGGAAGACGGAACACCACGCAGGAGGCTACTGCAGCCTCCGGGGCAGGGAGGAGAGGAGCAGTGGAGGAGGTATGAAGGCATCAGATCCAAGATGTGTCCTGTAGGTGGAGCCAACAAGATTTGCTGATGGCAAATCTGATGATCAGATATGGGGTAGGAAAGAAAAAGGAGTCGATGATGACTCAGGTGTTCGCGCTGAGCCAAATGGTGGTGCCAGTTATTCAAATCGAATAGATTAGATTTGGGAAGGAACAGATCGAGAGTTCTGCTTTGGACATGTTAAGTCCCTGGAAGGATCCTGTAGGCGGTGTTGTGTTGTTTGCTATGCTTTGCTGCGTTTTCACCGGCAGGCGTGGCTCTGTGTTTTTCTCTAGCTGTAGTTATTGGTGACCCAGACACAACTATGGAGAAAGCAGACAAGTGATCCACGATTGAGATTATGTTGATCGGCTTTAACAGAACAAATGGCAAGAGAGTTAAGAAGATTGGAAAGAGACTGAGTGAAATGATAGATAATTGAAATCCCCACTCCTTGAACCAATTTTAATTAATCAGGACCGATCACAAGCGGTAGAAACCTAACCCACACTAGCGAAGCAAAAGGGGAACCAATGGTCCATGTGGCTGGATAGGGCATTGA
Source organism: Equus quagga (assembly GCF_021613505.1). Classification (NCBI taxonomy): domain Eukaryota; kingdom Metazoa; phylum Chordata; class Mammalia; order Perissodactyla; family Equidae; genus Equus; species Equus quagga. The sequence goes on from NC_060278.1 coordinate 80,750,393, forward strand.
AGTAGCTCACAAATGGGAAGGAAGAGCTATAAGACATGGTCTTGGTCATGGCCTTGAACTGGGCGTGGACAGATGACTGTGTGACCCCGTGTGCCCCACATGTGAGAGGGGGAAAGTGACAGATCCAAGACAAAAAGGATGAATGGGCTCTGCAGTGAAGGAGAGGGAACGCCCAATCCAACAGATCAAAATCGCTCAAACACTGAGCTCCCTGAAATAAAGTACACCTGACATTTTCCTCCCCTGACAGAGACGCAGTGTTCCTGCAAAATCAGTGTTCAACAACCACCGATAGGATCATGGGAGACGAGAACAGCTTTGCGTCCATCAGCTCCAGTTAAATAGCACGAAGCAGGGCTGTGACCAAGCCCTTCCTTTTTTATATGAAACACCTAAGATGAGCGTAGATGTCCTAGATGCCACCTTAGGAGGGCCACAACTCCTCCTGTTTGCTGAGATTTGTTGACCCTGCACAAATCAGGAGCAGCCGCCACAAACAGCCCAGCCAGTCATTATGAGAAAACACAGCCTCATGGAACTCTACCATTACGTTTGGCAGACCATTCATTAGACAGGCAGTTCTCTAGAAGTGAACCAGCAGCCCACCTCACTCTGCACCTCGGGCTCATCCCAACAGGCCCAAGTAAATGCACGGTGACTCAAACCAGAGGCGCTTCACTCCCACATTTGTCTGTGGGCAAGCAGACATTCCAAGTGGCTCCCATGAAGTGGGAGGCAACATGCTGCTCACCTGTTCCAGCAGCAAGGGTGGGAAGAGACAGCACCTGCCGAGGACCCCAGGCCCCTTGAAGGAACATTTCCGAGGCTTCCACAAAGCCACAACTGAACAGCTTGCTTGTGGATGCCCTGATGCCCACAGCACAAGAAATCATGCAGCCAGTTCTACGTGGAAACCAGTACCAGGAAAGAACTTTCCTCTCAAGTGACCTTCTACAGGCAACAGAATTGTATAGCGGGCGTTGGCGTGGGTTGGCCCAAGCATGCCACATTTGCCACCCCTGATAGAGTCCTCTGGGTTCAGTCAATGTCAAGCCTGCTTCAGAAACCTAGTCACAGCAAGAAACTCGTGCTGGGCCCCTGGTTCATCCAGTCTCTCCTTGCTTCTGAATAGCTCTTGCTTTTATCTGCCTCGAATCTGTTTGGGGAGCTGCAAATCATAAGTGCTGCCCACATTATGCAATTATTTGATGTAGAGGCAGCACACTGCAGGACTGACTGCTTTGGCAAATTCTTCAGGGCCACCCCTCCCACATCTGTCCCCACCTGTGTGTCCCCGAAGCTCCCCCCACCTGCCTCCCAGGGTTGCTCCCTTCCCCTTGAGATGGCATCCTCTCCAAGCTGCATGGCCTTGCACAGCCCCACGCAAATCCCCCCTGGGAACCTCGATTTCCTTGGCTGTAATACAATCCCCATCTCCCTTATGCAGCTGCAGATGCCCAGATGAGGGGACACAGGCGAGGAGTCTGCTAACGGTGACATCCTATGTAAACACAAGGCCAGTCCTTATCACCGGGCAGCCAGAGGGGCATAAGTAGCTCCTTCCTCCCTTTATCTGCTCTCAGGATGCGTCATCTCTGCTGCATGGAGGAAGTTCGCTGGGCCAACACCACCATATGTTTTGGGATGGGAGGGTGGGGGGAAGGGCGTCCTCAGAACTTTTTAAATTGAGTTATATCATACATATAGAAAAGTGTATAAGCCAATGCATTTTTGCCAATGTATATACTCATGCAACCACCACCCAGATCAAGATATGGAACATTTCTGTAACCCAGAAAGTACCCCATACTCCCTCCCAGGCACCTGCCATCCCCTCATTTCTAACACCATAGATTAGTTTTTCAGGTTCTTCAACTTCATATAAAAGAAATCATACAGCATATAGCTTTGTGTCTGGCTTCTTTCACTCAACATGTTTTTGAGGTTAATCAATGTTGTTGCAAACAGCTCATTTTATTCTGTTGGTACATGCTATTCCATTGTATGAATGTCTGCAGTTTGTCCATTCTACTATTGATGGACAGCTGGGCTGTTTCCAGTTTTTAGCTATGATGCACTATGTTGCTATGAACATTCTGGTACATATTTTTGTTAGGCATACACGCTCATTTCCCTTGGGTGTGTACCCAGCAGTGGAAATGCTGGTGGGCACATGGCCAGCTTCAGTAGAATCTGCCACACAGTCTCCTAGTGTGGCCGTCCCCATTTCCACTCTCTGCAGCAATGGCCTCAGAATGTTTTGTTTTGTTTTGTTTTTTTGATGGCACCAGCCTCTTCTCTTCATCGTGCAATAAAGAGAATGAGCCTGCACTGCGGAGTAAGACCTCAGTTCAAGTCTCGGCATCACCACCTACCTGACTGACCTTGGGTGTGTTACTTAACTCTCGGAGGTTTGGTTTCCCCCCCAAGGGTAAACTGCCCTCCCCAGCCTGACTTGGCATCCATGTCAAATCAAGAGACCAGACCATACGCTCAGCATTTACAATTGACACCCTGCCTGGCAGGCGGTCCGCACCACGTGAAAATTCTCTCCCTCCCTCTTGCCCACACCTGAAGCTCCCCATCCTGCAATCACGGACTACTAGGCCCTTTTACCCTCGTGGAGCCCTTTCAAATGCCTATACCTGTGATTCTGGGAATGTGCTTATTACCGTCTTCCCCCACACTTACGTGCCGGGTGCTTCTGTCCGTCCCACCACAGCTAGTGGGGAAAATCCAGGGAGTCGGGAGGGACCGCGCTGGATCAGTGCCTCCCAAGCAGAAGTCAATAGAAGGTGCTTCTCGCAAAGTAACTCTGGGCTTTGACTAAAGTAAGGTCCAAATTTACATCACCTGCTAAGTACTGTGTGGAAAGATCTCCAAGAATCATGTTAATTTAAACAAGCAAAATGCAGGACAGGACAATACTTTGTCACTTTCGTATAAAAAGGAGAGAGAAGGGTATGTATTTATATTGACTTACATCTAGAAATGGATACACAAGACACTAAGAACATGGGGCTGTGGGATCAGCAAGGACTCAGGGCAGGCATGGGAGATGTTTCAGCGTCTTTTATGGCTATTCAGCTTGAACCACATCGATGGATCCCCTATTCAAAAAAATTTTAGGACTGGCCACATGGCCTAGTGGTTGAGTTCAGCGCACTCTGCTTCAGGGGCCGGGGTTCATGGGTTCGGATCCCAGGCACAGACCTGTGCACTGCTCTAGCCCTGCTGTGGTGGTGACCCACATATAAAGGAGAGGAAAATTGGCACAGATTAGCTCAGGACTAGTCTTCCTCAAGCCAAAAACGGGGAGGATTGGCAACAGATGTTAACTAAGGGCAAATATTCCTCAGCAAAAAAAAAAGAAAGAAAAGAAAAGAAAGAAAAAATATATATATATATAAATTAACATATAGACATACTTTAAGTTATGCCTCAGGTGACTATGAATCGCTGACATAAACTCCATGAAGATGTCTGGTGTATCAACCCTGGCAAAGCAAGAATCCCTGTTAGATACATGCATGCAGGTGGGTATGCATATGGGGGTGTGTGAGGGTGGGTGCACATAGGCACAAGTATAGGTGTGTCTATGTTGGACATCTCCATCATAACCTGAGGTGAGGGGGGAGAGGATGTGGAGCCATATCAAGGGCAGTGCCCTAAACTTCCGAGAAGAAAACCCAACCTAAGCTCACACAGAGTTAGGCCAGGGGGGCCCACCTGGCTTTTCACTTCCTCTACCACCCAACCCCTCAACTCTATAGAATTCAAACTCTATCACTAGAGATCTGGAGTAAGAAAATGGCTAAATGTTCATTAAGGTTCCATGCGTGTGGGTCAATGTAGTTAAGTGTAGTATAAGGCTGTGGGGTGGTTTGTCTGGGTTAGAGTGAGTGTATGTAGGTTTGTGTATGTGTATGCAGGTGACTCCATATGAGAGATATGTAGGTGTGTGTGTTTACTCAGCAAAAAGGGCAGAAAAGACTCCCCTGCAATAAGTGGCAGGCCCTTGGAATATAGCAAGTGGGTGACACTTAGAGATATCTCCCTGCCCAAAAAATGGCCAAACTAGCCACCTTCCCAGAAGTCAACAGCAGGCACCCTAATAGCCAGACCCAGGGCTCCATGGCCAGGTGACACTGAGTAATAACACATTAGAGCTTGGCATGGAGCCTGAACAGGTGTCCCCTCCCATGGAACTAACCTTCACTCCACATGGCCATGTCACCCAATCAGGCTCTGAGAAGTCTGGCAAAAGGCCAGCAGGCAGACCCATGCCTGTCCTGAAGGAGCTGGGGTTGGGCAGTAAGGGGCCCTTATCCCCAAGGGGCCTTGCCAGCAGGAAGGCAAACAACCACAAACAGATTGGGGTGAGGGGATCCCCCTTCCAGTAAAGGTAGGCACCTGCTCTTCTGAGGTCACAGCCAGGCTACAGCTCCCCCCACCATCCCCCTACTCAAAGGAGGTACGATTAAAAAAACACACACACACACAAGAGGCTGAGGAAAATGGAAGAGAGGAGCTGAGGAACTTGGGAAGGGCAAGCCTCTTTTATTATCCCAAAATGCAAAGTATTGAAGGCACTTACAATAACAAGGGGGGAGGGGCGGGACAGGGAGGTCAGAGGTCAGATCACAGAGGTAAATCAACGGGCCCCACCCTGGTCACCACCCGGCATGGAGAAAAGGAAAAGCTACAGGGCCAGGTCTGAAGCCAGTTAGGGTGTCTATGCCTACAAAAGATACAAGTCCACTCTACAGAGGATTAGGAAATTAGGAACACACAGCAGCAAGGGGCAGGGCTGGCAGTCACAAGTTAGTGGTTCTTTAAGGAACACTCTTGGCAGTGAGAAGGCCCTCAGGTCCCCTGCTGGAAGAGGTCTCGGTACATCTCGATGAGACGGGCAGCCTCACGCTGGCCAGAGAGCAGAGCACCATGGGTGGTGGAGTAGTATTTGCGGTGGGTGGCCTCACCTGAGAACAGCACCTGCATGGGCTGGGTAGGGGGACAGGGAAGTGTGGGTGGAGGGGCAAGAAAGACCAAGAAGCTGCCTGTCTTTCCCAGAACCTCCCATCCATACTATAAGAGAGGAATGAGCAGACATCTGAGATGCAGGTATTGCTGCTTCTCCAGAGGATGAGGAGTTGCCCATCCCACCTGACCACTTTCCCCTGCTTCTTCCCCAAACATGTAGGCCTCAGTTCTTTCTGTTGTGAGGTTTTTAGGAGTCCTGGCTATGCAGTCTGAGAGGCTCACTGTGCCTCTTACTAGTGAACTCAGGTTCACTAAAAAGGTTTAACCTCCCTTGGCCTTGATTTTCTTATCTGCAAAATGAGTTTATACCACCTCCTTCTGAGGGTGGTCATAAGGATTAAGTGAAATAATGTATCTAAAGCACTTAGAACCTGGAAGAACATAAGCACTCAATAAAGTTAGGTGGTAATTTAACAAACCTTTATGGAGCCCCTAATAGGGTCCAAGGACTGTTCTGGGCACTTGGAAGATAAAAGGTGACCGGGCTGCTGCTTTGAGGAGATTCCTTGCTGGGTGGGGAAGCCAGACACGAAACCCGATTACTAAACAGTGTCAAACATGATGTAATGGGTGTTTAGGCAAGGTGCTGAGAGCCCAGAAAAGAGGCCCACTGTCAGGGGGTCGCACAAAGCTTCCCAGAGGACAGGACCTTTGGGCAGCTTCTCAAAAGATGCTGGGTAAATAAACCGGCAAAGGACGTTTTGGGAAGAAGGAAAAGTGGGGGTGAAAAACACTAAAGCAGGCCTTGTCTAGGGGACACTGAGAATTTTGGAACAGCCACAGCTCAACCTCCAGAAAGCAGGCTATCTAGGTGGAGTCCAGGCAAAGTACAAGTGCACACATTCCAAGCTTGAGTCTAGACTTTATACCAGTGCATCTCAACCTGAATGTGCAAAGGCACCAGCTGAGACCCTGGTAGAAGGCAGTTTTTATTCGGCAGGTCTGGGGTGGGCTGAGTCTACACTTCCAACACGCTCACACATGATGCTGGGTTGTTGGTCCACAGACCACCCACTTTGAGCAGTGAGGCTGTAACCCTCTAACAAGGAGCCTGCAGAGGTGGTTAAGCTGAAAGAGGGGCACGTCCTGTGGCAGAGGGCAAGCTGCCTACTTCCACATCCCTTCTCCTCTTTCTCCTCAGTAACAAAGCCCTGATTTTTAACTGGGTCCACTGCCATCCAGAATAAAGATGATGTGTCCCAGCCTCTCCAGCAGCTGGTGTAGTCATGTGACTAAGTTCTGGCCAATCAGCTTCAAGTGCATGGTTGCTTAGAGACACTGATTCAGCCCCATGGGTTCCCCTCTTTTGCCCGTCTGCCTGTCCCCCTCCTTCCAGCCTGAAATGCAGATGTGAGAGCAGCAGGCCTTTCAGCCTTCTTGGACCACAAGGTGGCCTTGAAGGTGGAAGCCAGGTGCTAGCAATGCTGGGTCCTGACACCTACCTCTGATTTCCTTTTATGTGATAGAAGCAGACTTCTGTCTTAAGTCAGTTCTTTTTGTTTTGTTTTGCTTTTTGTTACATGCACTAGTCCTAAGTGATGGAGGTGACATGAGAAAGTTCGCTTTTAGGGGGATGGTTGTGGCAGGAGTGAGGGCCTTTTCCTCTCTCCCCCTGAGTACGGCTGGGGTAGGCACAACCCACGTTAGCCGAAATCTCTTCACCAATTATGTCACAGAATTGCTTTAACTATAATTCTGTTAGGGTTTTAACGTTTACTGTATGTGTACACTTGGTGGGGAAAACTCAAAATCCATTTTATAGGTGTAGAAATATATACAGTCATGTGTCGCTTAACGACGGGAAGACATTCTGAGAAATGTGCCATTGGGCGATTTCATCGTTGTGCGAACATGATAGAGCGTATTTACAGAAACCTGGATGGTATAGACCACTACACACCGAGGCTCTATGGTACTAACCTTGGGACCACCACCATATACATCGTTGGCCAAAATGCCATTACGCAGTGCATGACAATATAGTTATTTCTCTCAGATTTATTATTTCCTCTCTGAATGCATAGTTGATACAATTTTGGGGATGGTCATTATTCTTAATTTTATTTTCTAAACCATGTTGGGGAAACTTACTTCCATTGAATTGGTGCTGTCCAATAAAACTTTCTACAATGATAGAAATGTTCTATAGCTATGCAATTTAATAAGGTGCCACTAGTCACATATGGCTACTGAACTTGAAATGTGGCTAGTGCAACTAAGGAACTAAATTTTCAATGTATTCATTTAAATTTTAATTAACTAACTTAATTTAATGTGGCTAATAGCTACCTATCGGACAGCATAGCATTAAATAACTCCATTTTTATAACCTCAAGAAAGCAGTTAACATCTCACTTTGATTTCATCTTTTCTTCCAGATGTTAAGTGCACATTTCCTTGTTTCCTCTTTCATTATAGGGGCTACTCCATCCCTGACTCACCTTGGCACCCCTCAGTGAACAAACCCTCCCCCCCCTCCCCCTGGACCAAACACACATCAGGAATAGCCACACACACGCCTCCTCACCCAGCACATGCCTCACGCACCAGCATACCCACACTTACCGCTGTCTTGGAACTCTCCGTGTACGGCAGGGGCTTGGCCAGCTTCTCCACATCTGCCCCACTCGAGCCCACCTGCGTGTACGAATAGGAGCCACGGAAGTAGGGGTCGCTGCCCCAGGCTGAGCGCAGGATTCGCCGAGGTTTTGGAATGTTGGGGTTCCCTGTAAGAGAGTCAGAAGAGCCAAGAGCAGGGAGGATAAGAAAGGGCCACACACAGGAGACACCCCTGTGTCTCCCACTCCACCTCCGGGGCTGCAAGAGGACCAGGCTGCTACAGGTAGGCATGGAGGGTGGAGGGTGGAGGATGGAGAGGGAGGCTGTGGTTCAAGCTGGGCACCCCTCAACGCCTCCTGGTGACTCCCAGCAAAACAGCTCATGTCTCTGAGCCTTAATTTCCCTATCCAAAAAAACATTCCAGAGCATCATGTTTCCCCTTCCCACGTCAGGATTCTCACGAGGCTCTTCTGGGACAGTGGAGGAAAGATGTTCAACTGAAGAATCAGATGGTAAAACACAAATCCATCTCTTAGCAAGACAGCATGAGTAGGAAAGGGGCAATCTGAGGTTTCCTGGGGATACCCAAGATTTTTACCATTCAGCTCTTAAAGAGAAGAAACACAGCACCTATGGTTTTGAGTGTTTTAAGTTCCAAACGGAGGACAGCTTGCAGTTGAGGTACCCGAAGCTGGGACATGGTGCCCGGCAGCAGCTCTCCCAGTGGGCGGGCCACCTCGGTTCACAATCTGGGGAGGGGAGAGCTACCATACCGTTCAGGGGGTTCAGAGGGTCTAGCAGAGGATGGCCAACAGAGAGAGGCCAGTGGAAGCAGGCAGTGGCGGCACAGGGACGCACCTGTGAACTGCCGCAGCATCTCCGTGCAGATCTCAGCCACTGCCTCGTCGTCACACTTCTCCATGACGAGGGCCTCCTCCCCACAGATCCAGCCACTCAGCACGTGGCCATAGCGCTCGGGCGGGTAGAGGACATCGAAGCCACAGATCTTGCGGTACCAGAGCTCAGGCGGGTAGGTGAGGGTGCGGCTCTCCGCCTCGTCCTCCCACACAAACTGTAAGCTGTTGCATTCAGGGCCCCAGAAAGGCTCCTCAAATTCCAGAAAGATCTTGTCGGTGGTGCCAATGCCCAGGCGGTGGATGGCAGCCACCTTCTCCGCGGGCAGGCCTGGCCGGAAGAAGCTGGCGTGCTGCCTCTTGAGCACGCCCAGCGACACCGTCACAATCACGTGGTCCGCCGGGATCACCTCGCAGTCCTCACACTCCACCACCACCGGCCACTGCTCATCCTCCTCCCGCCCGCTCCCCCGGGGTTCCTCTCCACCCTGGCTGCCCTCCCCAGTATCGTGATTGTGGTCACCCTCACCCCGGGGCTCAATCTCAGGGCCCCGGGGCCGGGCCGAGGCCTGGTCCCAGTGCACACAACGGACGGGTTTCCCCAGCTGGATGACGTGGGCAGGGATGCCCTCAGCCAGCAGCTCCACAACCCGCATGAAGCCTGAGGGGATGATGTGGTGGGCGCCGGGGATCTCGGTCCATTCCCCAAAGGCACTCAGGGACACCTCGTCTATGCTGTGCGAGCTACTCTCACAGCTCTCCACCTGTAGGAAGAGCCAGAGAGGAGCCAGATGACCACCAGGGCTGAGCTAGAGTTGGGGCAGGACCTCAGAGCAGCACCGCCCTCCTTGGACCCAGATTCCCCAGAATCAGTCTTCCTCACTCTGTCACCTGTACTTAACAAAGCTCCAAGACAGCAAAGATACCTTCAGGTACTGCTGGATCATGGCGAGCTTCAGGCGCTTGGTGGCCTCCGGGTCGTCAGGGTCATCCCTGATGCGGTTGCGCACCTCCTCCCGGGTGAACACCCCCACGCTGTTCTGACTCTCAGCATTCACTGGTTTACCATGCCGGAAGAACTCCTGGGTCAAGTTATAGACCTGCCAGAGAGACCCAGGAGACTGAAAACACAGCCCCTCATCCCACCTCCATCTCAGACCAAAGGGCCCCAACTCAAAAATTGCCACCTCCCAGGTGTTCCCAGATGTGCTGAGCCCACAGCGCCTCTCCCTTGGTGAATCAATGCAATGCTGAGGCTGCACCCACTGAGTCATGGTTCGAGTGTAGCAAGCTGCCCTGGGCAGCCAGCTTCCTTGCCTCCAGACACCACCCTCTGAGTGTGTGAGGGAGGTAGGATGGCCTGGAGGCTCTCGTGCTGGGCCCCTGCTTAGAACAAAGTGAAACCTCTGGTGCCTGTACAGTCTGCGGGAAAGGAACCACCCCCCACCCCTGCCCCCGGAGGCTCTACACAGCTGAGTGCACCACCCGCTGGAGAACCCAGGTCTGTGCATGTTTCCTTTTTCTAAGAACCAAAAACATGAACCCTTTTCCTGCCACCCCTGCCAAAGCATGTCTGCTCTGCCTTCTCCCAGGAGGGCACTCTGGAGCCGGGGCCTAGCCAGTATTTGGGGGGAGAGAGAGCAGAAGGGGCCCTGAAATCTGATCTCCCAGGAGACCCTCCCTAGCCCTGCTCAGGTCCTCACAACGTGCCCTCTTTACTGCAGGACTCAGCTGCATTTAAGGAAGATGGCCCTGTTGGGCAGGGCATGCAGAGGGGAGGGAGGCCCCAGTGTGGAACGGAAATGGAATGAAAATACACTTCACGGGCATATTTTGGCAAGAACTCCAACCCTCACCTCATCAACAGAAAGCGATGAACGGTCCCTTGGAGCAGGGTTCTACCGCCTCCGCTGCCTGCCTGGTACATAGCTCCCAGGTGAGCAGTGCTGGGTCAGGCATGGGGTGCCAAAGGACAAGGCCTGAGCCCCAGCATTCACTCTACAAACATTTACGGGGCTCTGTCCAGACACAGGTTGTAATGGTGAGCAACACAGACACAGCACCGAGCCCCTGCCCTCACTCGAGCTGGGGAGGCTTTCCATCACTCAGCTGTATCTACATGATGTACTGTGACGTGAAAGAACCCAGGGGTTGTAAGATTAACCTGGACAACCTCGAACAGTCAGGAGGTAGTCAGGGTGGCAGTGGGATGGAGAAGAAAAGTATTTCAGGCAGCAAGAACAGCATCTTTAAAGATGAGGGAGAGGATATAAGATGCGTTCAAAGGGCTCAGTCTCGCTGAAGGGGACAGCGAGGAGAGAAAAAGTTGCAAGAGATGATGGGAAAGACAGGCAGGGGCTGGGGCATGAACAACTAAGAGTCATGTCAAGGACTCTGGACTTTGTCCAAGGCCCTGGCGTCACTGAAGGGCTGTGAGCGTGATCACCCGCCCACTCTCCTGCCCAGGACACCGGCAAATGTGGGCTCCTAGGACAAACATCTGGGGCTGCTGCTGATTAGTGGTGTGTTTCCCTTCGTAAATTGAGTTTGAATTTGGTCAGCACACATTCATGGGAGTGATATCCGCCCTGTCACTCAGCCCAGGTATAGGCCCTGTAGCTACAGAGTAGCTGGCACCCCAGCTGGGGAGTCCAGGGTGGGTTCCCACCCACCAACATTCCACTCAAGAGCAAGGCCTCCACACGAGACAGAAAATATAAAGAAGAGAATGAGTTAAACTGTTCGTTTTCCTCCCTACAGTCACAAGATGCTAGGCGTTTGGCCTTAACTGGAGTCCTCAGCAAATTCCTCACGCAGGACCACTGCCAAAGAATCAGCCTTTCAACTCCCCTCCTCCTCCCTGGGTTGTTTCCTTTGGTGATAAGCAGCGTGGTACCCAGTCCTCAGCCCATGTTGACTAAAGGCCAAAATGCCCAGCTGAGGAGTAACAAATTTAGTCCATCTAAGCGATTCTTTGTGTCAACCACCAACTAGGACAGCCTTAACTGAACGTGGGTTTGTCACATGGGTACAGTCTCCTGTCCTGGGTTAAATGACACCTTCCCAGTGTGACCAAGGGAAAAGAGACAGACCTGTAATGTCTAATACTACTCACCTCAATTCTCATTAAGCACTTTTCATCAGGATCTCATTTAATCCTCATGACATTATGAAGTACGTATAACTATGTTCACTTTACAGGTCAGGAAAGTACAGCTCAGAGAGGCTCAATAACTTGCTCAAATTATACAGCTAATAAATGGTAGAACTAGTACTTAAATCAAGGCAGTCTTGCTCCAGAGATTAAGCTCCATATGATACAACTGCACAAACTCATTTATTTGTTAACAAATATAACACATTCAAATGAGTAGCCCTGCAAAATCATCACCTTTGGAGGGAGGCTGCATATTTTTGACGCCACCCCCAGGCAGGGCTTCACATGCTTAGAGCACACCTCTCAGAATGGCCTTCAGTACTGCAAATCTATCTCTTGACCGCATGGTTAACACCTCCTCCTCCTGACCCAAAGTATCACCCAGAGTGATAACCCACCTCTATCCATCCTACTTTCCATGACTCACACTCTTGGCTTTCAAAAATCAAACCCATGAGCACAAGTTGATAACAATCTACTTTTAAGGACATTTAAAAGAACAAGTAAGTCATGGACCCTGAAAGACACTCTCAAGAGGCATCCATGCTTAAAGCACTCACAACAACCTGGGATCAGGGTATGACTGGTTCCCAGTAGACCAGGAAGCTCTACTTTGAAGAATACTAGTCCTTATCTTCTCATTAAAAATTCAGTCTCTTTGCACATGAGTGCGAACACACAATACCATGGGACTGCACACAACATATTTTGTGAGTGTACACACATAAGACACTGAGTGTGACTGCCCTCCATATTGAGCATGGACTACCCCAAAGCAAGGGTCATTTCTCCTTTCCCATGCTCAAGAGACATAGAAAGTGTACAATAGATGCTTTTTTTTTTTTTTTTTGAGGAAGATTAGCTCTGAGCTAACTACTGCCAGTCCTCCTCTTTTTTGCTGAGGAAGCCTGACCCTGAGCTAACATCCGTGCCCATCTTCCTCTACTTTATATGTGGGATGCCTACCACAGCATGGCTTGCCAAGCAGTGCCATGTCCGCACCCGGGATCCAAACCGGTGAACCCCGGGCTGCAAAGAAGCGGAATGTGCGCACTTAACCGCTGCACCACCAGACCAGCCCCACAATAGATGCTTGTTGACCAATTTACTGACCTGGAGTGCAAGATCCTTATACTATAAAGGACGAGCTGTCAGAAGGCAGGACCTACATATTACCTTGCTTGTTCAGTGCAGTTCACAGAACCAATGAAAGATACCAAAAATATTAACATTTTTAAAAAATCTGAATAAGACAAGGAAGGATGTGTCCCATTGCCACTTCTATCCAACACTGTACTGGAGATATTAGCCAGTGCAACAAGGCAAGAAAAATAAATAAACAGTCTTAGGCTGTGCTGTCCAATACAGTAGCCACTAGACACCTGTAGCAATTTAAAATTAAATTAAATATTTAGTTCCTCAGTTTTATGAGCTACATTTCAAGAGGTCAAGAGCCACATGTGGCTAGTGACTACCATACTGGACAGTGCAGGGCTGAAAACAGCTCTATCATTGTGAAAAGTTCTGTTGGACACTGCTGGTCTAAAGATTAGAAAGGAAAAAATAAAATTCTAATTTTTTATAGGATTACATACATAAAATTCCAAAATATTATTAGAATATAAATTAATATATTAATAGATATAGTATTAGAATTAAAATAATTTAGCAAGGCGGCTAAAATCAATATATAAAAATTAGTTATAGTTCTATATACTGGGGAAAATTAGAAAATAAAGTTCTTTTAAATTACCATTTACAAAAGTATTCAAAAGCAATAACAACAATAATCACCAACTAAGTAATAAATAGTACTAAATAAATAAATAGTACTACTAGCCTAGTAATAAATCTAATAAAAGATGTTCAAGGCCTTTCTGGAGAAAGATGTAATCATGTGTATCAATAATCTCTTACCTAGTACTTCTCACTCATCATCTTCATTCTATCCCCAAATTGCCCTGATTTTCCAAATGTAGGCCCAGAGAGTGTGCAAAGACATGACCGAGATCGTAGACATCCCCAGCAGGTCGCCCAACTCCCCCGACACTGCCAGGGCACTCCCTGCCCCCACACCCTTGTGCCCAGCTGCCCTGCTAACGCCTCACCTCGTTGTATAAATCGCTGAATTCCTCAACCACGTCCTTGGGGATCCTGCGGCCACGGTTGGTAAGGTAGCAGGCCACGCCATTCTTGGAGTAGCGGCTGATGCGGCCCACGCTGCGCTCCCCATCAGTTGTCTCTTCCAAGAGGCCGTTGGCTTCTGCTAGATGATAGATGGGATTCCCATGGGAGCCATGGATCCAGGTGGCTCCCAGTTCAAAAGTGGCGTGTCCTGACGGTGACAATAAGAGGCCCTTAGAGGGGCAGGGACTTCTTCAAAGGGGGCCAGAACACTGCCTCACTCTCCTTCCTCCAAGAGGATCCTTCCACCTCCCACAACAGAGCAGAAAAGGGATTAGATCCCCCTCTGGCAACCAACCAAAGTCTTCAGTGAAAAGTTCCCCGTGGAAACACATGTGGCACAAAATGGGTTCCACTTTATGGCTGAGATAACTGCCCCCCTGAACGACTCTGTGATTTGCCACAGCATCACCGCACTGGATTAGTCAGAAGGTTCTCTTTTTCCACCCCACCTTTTTCTAAGCTAACACCAGACACCAGACCCTCCCACCTCATGGGCGCCTCCCCCTCAGAAGAAATTCTGTGGCGCCTGAGGGTACAGTGGTCCCAGCAAGGGGAGTGAGGTCACCTGTGAGGAGACCCAGGAAGTGACCCTGCCCTCCAGACCCAAGGTCCCCATCTGACCTTATTCTAACACCTCAACATCCCGGTGGCCCAGAGTCTAAGCCCTTCTCCCAGACAGAAAGTGGCCACCTCCCAACTCAGTCTGGGGCAGAGGAAAGAGGGCCAACATCCCAGTCTGGAAGACTCTTCCCCAAGGCAGTCTAAAACAGACTTCCGGAGAAAACTAAGCTCTCTCATCCCACAGCACAGGCGGCAGAATCCTGAGAGGCCGACAGGGGCAGGGGGCAACTCCGGGGCAGGGCTGGGGGCTGCTTCTACCACCTTGTCCACAGCCAAGATGCTCTGCGGCAAGTTGCCTCTCGCCTGGGCCTCAGTTTCCTCTTCTGATGCTGCAGGGACTCTGATGCATTTGTCTCCTTCCCTGCCTAGCTCCCAGGGAAGTTGAAATAATGAAAGGAGAATAGAGAGGAACGTTTTTTGGTGTTTTGTTTTGTTTTGGGTGGCCTGATTCAAGATATCACGCGTGGTCAGTTTTTTGCCAAGATGGTCACAATAATTTCTACTATCCTTACACGCGGCCCTTTGCAACGTGACTTTGCCACTCCCATCAAGAGGTGGAATCTATCTCCCCACCCTTTGAATCTGGGCTGGGCATGTGACTTGCTTAGATTAAAAGAACGCATTGAAAGTGACATTTGTGGCTTCAGACATTCAGACCTAGGCCTCAAGAGACCTCATGGCTTCCACTCTCACCCTCTTAGAATGTGATCACCACGGAGAGAAACCTAGGCTTATCCTGCTGGAGACACAGGGCCCAGCCAAAAAGCCAGTTCCAACCACAGACACAGGGGTGAGGCTATCTTAGACAAACCAGCCCCAGTCAAGCCGCCAGATGACTGTAGCTATGTGGGGGATCCTAGGCAAGACTAGCAAAAGAACCGCCTAGCTGAGGCTTGCCCAAATTTCTGACCCACAGAATATAAGCAAATAAAATGGTGTTGTTTCAAGCCATGACTTTTTGGGGCGGTTCGTTAGGCAGCAATAGCTATCTGATACACCACAAGATGTATACACTGCAACAATCCCCCTAACCCCAGGAACTGAGTATTTCTCTTTTTTGTGCCTTCTTTTTCCTGGGCTGCTTCTAATTAAACCACCAGTTACTAAAAATAGCCCTGTATGCATGTATGTGCCAAACACAGAGCAAGAGCAAACACAATCAACCTCATGCCACAGCCAGTGAGACAGAATTTCCTGGTGTCTCTGGAAAAAGAGGCAGGAATGTGTAGCGCTCTTTGTTCAGGAAAAGTTGGCAGCCTGGAGGGCACGAAAAGCTGAAAATCCAGTGCCCTGCCTCCAGTGGGTTCCTGGGGGCATTTATTCCTAATCCTCCTTTAGAGCCTCAGGCTTGGGGCTCCCCAAAGTGCCTGACCTGAGTTCCCAATAGGAGAAGGGGGCCAGCACCCAGGGGACGGTCCTAGACCTTCCCAGGGCACACCGGGCAGCTCTACGTCATAATCACTGAGCAGTGACGTCCAGGCATGAGGCACCCTTCCTGGCTCCAGACAGTCAGCAAAAGCAGGAACGAGGTGAGCAGCTTGAGGTCAGCAGGAAGGTCAGTGCCCCAACCCCATCCCCCAGGCTCTGCAAGGAGGTAGGGCGGACCAGAGCAGGCCCCAGTCTGAGGATGTTTCCCACCGTCTTCCACGTGCACCTCACCTCTGTCATCCTTGCTACACCCCTGCATCCAAAGGGCATCAGACACCATCTCCATGTCTACTCCACAGTGTCCTTGGAGCCTCTGGTCCTCAATCCCTGCTCTCACCACCATGAGTCACAGCTACCGTCTCACACTGCACACACAACACAGGTACATACACCCTTGTCCAGACATGCTCTCCCCTCTCCTGGCAGGGTCGGCCTGGTCTTCCTCACATAGATCATTCCACACGTATTGCCCCCTCTTTCTTCTATCTACCCAACTCCCACCTTCACCTGAAGCCCTGCCCCGGCTCCCTCCTCCCAGGAAGGCTTCCTGCCTGATGTGTACCCCCTCAGCCTCCCGCAGCCCCATTTCTCCCACCTCGTTGTCCTGTGCCATCATTTCACTGCATGGCAGGTCTCAGCTGTCAGCTACCACTGAGACCGGGCCATTTGTCCCCAAGTCTTCTGCTTCTGTGTCAGACCCTGAATGTTTTAACAAGACTCAAGAA
Source organism: Equus quagga (assembly GCF_021613505.1). Lineage (NCBI taxonomy): Eukaryota > Metazoa > Chordata > Mammalia > Perissodactyla > Equidae > Equus > Equus quagga. Next base: position 80,766,967 of record NC_060278.1, read on the forward strand.
CCAGGAATGGAGCCACCCCTTCCCTAAGGCTCCCAGCCACCCCATCAGGTGTAGAGCAAAGAGTCCTAAGACTTCCCTGCTGACTGTCCCCAGGTTTATGAGTGTCTTGGATGGCGCCTTCATCCTCACTGCCAACACAACTCCTGTGTGTGCCAGGAGAAGACAGACACAACCTCACGTACGCCTTCCAGGAAATGTTCTCGGGGAAGACTCCTAATGTGATCAAAGTCTCTGAAAGAAGAGAGAAAGTCCCCATGTCTCCTCAACCTCTGCTTGGTCTAAACCAGACCACCTACTTCTCTGAGCCAGTTGCCACATCCAGCAAAAGCGGGCATACATAGACGCTGCTTGGCCTTGCTGCCCCGTGTGGGAATAGACAGACACAAAATCCTCCGGAGGGTCAATGCAGCCCACAGACTCAGGCCACCGTGCATGGTCCCCCTGGTCCCTACCTGCTCAACCTCTCATTGGTCAGACCCCCTAGCTGGGAAGCCCTGACCTCCAGCTGCATTTCTGGCAATTCCCCACTGGCTAAGACCCCTGGCAAAATCTGCCCACCCCTGGGGTAACAGTCTTACCTGGTTGCTTTCTCTAGAGTCCTCATTACTCTGCAACCTAGACAGACTCACTTCCCAGACAATCCTAAGACCTGCCCACCACCCACAAGAAGGCCCAGAATCCCCTTCCACCTTTGCAGCCCTGAGCTCCTGCTGTGCCAGGCTAGCTCTCAGTCATGATTTACTAATTCATACTCAAAAGTTAATGACCAATAAAAGCTTACAGGATTCCCCTTCTTGTGAAATAGAAACTGGTCCACTCACTGCCAAGAGAGTTTGGTTCTCGGTGTCCCCTCCCTCTTAAACACTGTGAACCTTAGGTCACGTCCCAAAAATGGAGGCCAGAGGCCCACACTGCCACCTCAGACGGCTGCTGAGAGGGCAAATAAAGCTTCTGGAAAATGCCTAGGCAGCATGCATGATGGATCACTTACCCCAGGGAAGAAGCTAAAATACTGAGATTTCAGGTAGGCCCAGGGCACTGGGGGACAAGAGGTGACCTTGGGAGGTGGCTGCACCAAGGTGGCACTCACCGAGTTTCACGCTCTGCACGCGGCCTCCGATGCGGCTGGAAGCCTCAAGCACAGTGACATCCGTGAAGCCCTGCTCCAGAAGCGCTTTGGCTGCAGCCAGGCCAGCCAAGCCGGCGCCGATCACCACCACGCGAGGCTGTCCCCTTCTCCGTAGGCCACGACTGAGAGGGTCATCCGCACTGTCGCCACTGGATTCACAACTTTGCATACCGTCCGCACTCGCCTCCTAGGAACCTGCGGGGGGTGGGGGTGTCACAGCTCACCTGCCCTGCCTTCCCTTTCCACCTGCCCCAAGGGACACTCAAGGGCTCTGCCCTCGAGGGGAAGCCTCAAGCCCTCCCCCTCCTCCCTGAGGACCTGGACAAGCGCCAAATCCAAAAGATGTGGCGAGGGAGGGAGGAAGAGACACAGGGAAGGAGAGAGAAAGGGAGGGCTGCAAGCTGGGCGGCCCCCACCAGCAAGCAGGAAAGCTGGGAGCCCACCCTGAGCCCCTTAAATCCATCAATCTCATCCCAAACCTGCTAGGCACGGCCTCTTCCCCAAGGTCGAGACAAGAGCCGGCCAGAAATATGATGACCGAGAAGGCCAAAGTCAGGAGAAGCTGACCCTGGCACTGCTCACCCTGGACCAAATCAGCCCAGCATGACTGCTATGGTTCAGCTCACACCAACCTGGGGATGCTCACACTGACCCCAGGATGCTTGCACAGACCTCAGGATGCTCGCACAACCAGGATACTTGCACACACAGCACTGGACCCTCTGTTTTCCCTCCCTTGCCTGGCTCTCCCTTGCCCCTTCTCTTCTCCTCTGGCTTTCTGTTAGTCTTTCACAGCCTCAATGAGGTGGCAATTTGGTGGGCAGGACACAGTCCTGCCCTCCCCCCCCCCCCCCGCCCCAGAAAGTGCCACGAGGCCTATATTGGATGAGCCTCTGCTATTCCGGGTAGGTCTCTGGTTGTTTTCCCCAGTCCACCCAGCCCCTTAGTCACCGCAAAGCAGCAAGGAGCCCAGGAAACAGTGGGCCATGAGGACCCGTGGCACCAGAGGCCAGACATCAAATTGACAGTTACGCTAAGCCAGCTTGCTCAGAGACGCCAGGCTAGGGAGCCGATGGCTGTGAGGCCTAGAGGGTCCCTGAATCCAGCCCCAGGGCTGGGAAAGGCTACCCTTCTATTCCCAGAGTGACCACGAGGGTTTGAAGGTGTTTGTGGGCCATCCCGGAGAGCCACTCAGTTCTGATCCTGTCCCTGTTCCTCCCCTGACCCAAACAACTTAGATCCCAGATGCCCTTGCTGAGGTTTCAGTGGCAGAGGTTGCAGACTCTAATAGTATCCAGGATCTAACAACAGGGGAGCAAACGTGGGTGGAAGGTGGCTGCTGGGCAGTGGATAGGAGGCATATAAAAAGCTGTCACCAGGTTGGCCGGTAGCATAATGGTTAAGTTCGCGTGCTCCGCGGTGGCGGCCTGGGGTTCTTGGGTTCAGATCCCGGGTGCAGACCTGCACCACTCATCAAGCCACGCTTTGGCAGGCAACCCACATACAAAGTAGAAGAAGACTGACACAGATGTTAGCTCAGTGACAATCTTCCTCAAGCAAAAAGAGGACTGGCAACAGATGTTAGCTCAGGGCCAATCTTCCTCAAGCAAAAAGAGGAAGATTGACACAGCTGTTTGTTCAGGGCCAATCTTCCTCACCAAAAAAAGGTGTCGCCTATACCTAATAAAGCTGAGCAAAACTGTTCCCACAACACAGCAATCCCACTCCTAAGAATAACACCCAAGAGAAACAGGGCATATTCCATCAGATAGACATGCTAAAGAATATTCATAGCAGCTTTATTTATAATAGCCAAAAAACAGAAACAACCCAAAGGTCCATCTACAGGAGAATGGAGAAATATATTGTGCTATGTGTAGCATATTCATAAAGGGAATATTTTTCAGCAATAAAAAGAACTCCTGATACACTCAGCAATTTAACATCGAGCAAAAGAAGCCAGAGGCAAGAGAGCACCTCCTGTATGACTCCATTTACGTGACGTTCATGAAGAGGTAAAATCGATCTGTGATGACAGAAGAGAGATTGGGAGGGGGAGAACGACTGGAAAGGGTCAGGAGGGAACCTTCTGGGGTGGAAGAAATATGTGTCAATCTGAAGGGTGGTTACACAATGTACATATAAGGATCCACTGAGTTGGGCATTTAGGATCCGTGCCATCAGTGCAGGTCTGCATACCTCAATAACCACTCAGATGTCTCTTCCTGGCGCCCCATAAAACGATGAAAGCTGGCACCCTGACCTCCTTCTCCACCCATCTCAAGGTCTGAGGGCTGAAGTTCCATCCTACTTGCACAGCGCCCTCTAACATCTTTTTATCGTAAGTTTAGCAAAGCGGTCTTTTTCTAAATATGCTCTCAGGCTGTGATGCTGCTCCTATGCCTCCCCCCTCCCACCCACTCTACCTGCCCACGCCACCCCTGGGCAAGGACGGGAATGTCCCCCAACTCCTGCCCCCAAACTTCCTGCACCCAGGCCTGCCCACTCCGCGCAGGAGCGGTTCCCCAGAGGGCCAGAAGGTGGCGCCCGAGGCCCGGAGCCCTCGCCCCGCACCGCCCCGCCCACCCCGGGCAGAGTCTCCGTTCACGGGCAGGGGCTCCCTGCTCTTGGCTCCCACCCCCTTCCAGAAGCCATGTCGCGGCTTTCCCATTCCTCTCCCGCCTCCTTCTGTGCTGCTTTTGTCCCCACCCCCGCACCCCACGGTGTTCTGCCCGGCCTCCCGCGAGCACGGGGCTCAGGGCTGGCTCCAGTCCTTGCCCCACCTCCCCCTTTCCCCTCCCCGCTCCCCCTCTGCCTCCCTCCCCTCCCCCAGGTTCGCCTTCCGGTGGACTAAATTTAGAGGTGAGGGTGTGGCTGCCTGGACAGGCTGCCTTTGCGGCCATCGGGGAGGAAGGGTCCCCGATATGACGCGGCAGCCAGCCTGCTCTGCGTCACGTCTGTAAACACACGGGGTGCTCCGAGCTGCTGCTGACGCCACCTGCCAGGCACCCCGCCCTGCTCCCACGCCCCAGTTCCCAAGCACTGGGGGAGCCCTTGCCTGCGTGCTGGTCTCCAGGCCTCCGTCCCCACCCCGAGCCCGAGGCCACCCCCCAAAACAACCTCTTATACAATGGAAGGGTGGGATCGCTGCAGTGGTTCTCAAAGCTCCCTGGTGGAACGCCTTCTTGAAAAGCTCCCGTGGGGCCCAGGGTGTGACTGGGATGAAACGGGGTCCGGCTCCCCCTGAAGTCTCATCAGAGAACTCCCAGGCTCCGTGGGGCACCACCTCTGAAAACCCGGGGTGTGGATAAGCTGCTGCCTTGGGAAGCCCTATAGGGAAGAACACTGGGGCAGCAGCACCTTCCCGGCCGGCTACCTGAACTGCCTGGCTTCCCAGCCTCCATTTCCTTCTATCGAAGTGACCGGCTTGTCCTCACTACATTGTTGTGACAGTTAAAGGCCCCATGTGGATATCACAAGATTGTCAGCATTTTCAAGAGCCTCATGTGAAAATCATTTGTAAAGTTCTGTAGCTGAATCATGAGCAGACTGTCTTTGGCATGGGGTTTAGGAAGGGATTGTGGGAAACACAGGCCAGCAGGTAGCCTTGAAGATGAACACAGAAAGGACTGTGTTCCCAACATCTCAGAGACCTTGAACTCAAATAGACATCACATGTGGGCGCCAGGCGGAAGCAGGTAAGCAGGGGCCATGTAGGTCACCTGCACCCCTGACCCTCACGGCTAATCCCACAGTCATGTCCCTTTATAGGCCTTGTCCCAGATGGACCCGTCAACCCCTGGGGTCCCCAGGAAGCCAGAGAAGCAACCTGCACAGCCCACAGAGGGCAGAGAGATGAGGAGTCTGCCCTGTGGCTCCCCGCATTGGCCCATGGAGCCAACACACCCTGGGGTCCAAACCAAAAGGGAGAGAGAAAACTACCCAGGGGAACACCTACTATGTGCTGGGCCCTCAGCTAAATGCTGAGCTGGACCTTCCAGCGCCCTGTGAGCTCCAGCTAGGGCGGTGAGGAGCAGGGGAGAAGCAATTTGTTTTCTGCTGGTTTGTGTCATCTTTTCCTTTCCAATACTTTTTTTTTTTTTAATTTTATGAGAAAATGCCTTATTGAGGAAGAAGAAACCCTTAATGGTCCTCGGTGCCTGCCTGCCCTTCTCTCGCCTTCGAGAAAGAAATAAATAAATAACATCCGCTCCTTGATCTGTATGCATAGGAGAAACAGAACACCCTGTACTTTTCGAGCAGATAAAGGAGAGAAGAAAAGTGCTGGCTCAGCCAGGCAGGGAGGAGGGGAGGGGAAGGAGGGAGGCACAGGGCAACAGACACTTGCCTTCTCGATCGGGCTTCCATGGCAAAATGGGGGTGGGAGCCAGGGGCCCCCATGGCTGCAGACAGCCAAGCCTGGTAGCTTCAAGAAATCAGGCCAGCCACAGCATGAGTGTCCCACCCTCTTTCAAGAAGCACCCCTGCCCACCCCCTGCTCTGGCCTTCAGGCCACCACCTCCCCCTGCTGCCCAGAGCCAATACTGCCCTCACTGAACCTGCCCAAGGAGCCAAGCTTGACAGAAGGCAGCAGGGCAAGGAGAGTGGGAAAGAGAGAAGACAAGCCCTGTCCCATGGCAGGGTCACCAAAGAAGGATGGATGAAGACTAGGAGGCCACGCAACGGGAATGGACACTAGCAGCCAAGCATGTGTCCACTGCCACTTCCCCAGCCACCTTCTCTGAACATCCTCACCAGTTTCATTTTGTCCCCCTTTACCCTCTTAAGAAGTGCCTCCTAATCGCCATATACCAGAGACATGTTTTAGTCCTGGCCTCCAACATCTGACAGTCACAACCCTGCTGAGCCCCTCCTAGAAATGCCCAGAACTGAGCTGGGGGCACCGCGCATTTCCTTGTGCTTCCCCCACAGTGCTTAAAGCTGCTGGAGCACCGATCACTCCCAAGACTGGAAGCTGAAGGTATCCTTAGTGGAGGACCTGCCCTTCCTATGGGGTCAAGCCAAGTCAACCCCACAGCCCAAATCACTGTTGCCTCTACCCTCAGCTTCCACAGGTGCCCGTCTGCCTCCTCCATCTGAACCATGCCCGTAGAGAATTGCTGGGCCTGCACAAGTCCCACCCCTTAAAGACAAGCTTGGCCAGACCTCTCATTAACGAGGGATAAAATCCAGCAATTCACGAGCACCTGCTACGTTCCCGCGTGGGAAAGGCCCCAGCACGTCAGCCTCGACCCTCTGGACCCCTGCTGACCTTTCCAGCTTCAAATCTCATTCACCCACCCCCCCAAACATACACACAACCCCTACTTCACCAAAGTCTTGGGCATCCCCAGCCTAGCCCACGTGAAGGCCTGTGGACACGTCTCTCTTGCAGGCATCACAGAAGCTGGGTCTGGGTTCTCACATGCACACCCTGCACAGGGCACTGTGGTCGTGCAGCTGTGTTTTTGAACCACCAGCAAAGCCGGCCTGCTCTAGTGATGTTTCCTGAAGGCACAAGACACCTAGGAAATGCGAGTTCCTGGCACTGCTTCTGCTCTGCAACCACCACCATGCCACCCCTGCCTGCTCTCAAAGCATGGGCAAATCAGACCAGGAACTCCTGTTGCCTGTTATTCAGGAGAGGCTGCAGCCCCACGATCGCTGAGCAGGGCTGAGGTCCCAGGCTAGGCTGGTGACCCTCTCTCCGAGCCCCGGTAGGGAATGGCATGGAGGCTCAGTGGCCCAGCTCAGTGCAGGCACCCCTTCCTCCTCAGCATTGGGAGTCCACTTCAGCTCACCCAGCAAACAGCAGGTCACTTCCTCCGCAACAGTGGGCACTACCACAAAAACGATGCCACGAAGGGCCAGCTTCCCATGTGCCCCACACCCTTCCAAAGTCGCCCCTCACAAGAGACAAAAAATGTCTACCCATCTTTGGCTCCCTCGGAACACAGGCTACTCCCAAATGCGTCTGCCTCCCTGTCCTTCTTTCAAGGTCAGCCCAGGATGAATGACCCATTCCCCAGAGAAGAAGAGAATGGCCAAGGCAGTCAGCCCACCTGGCTCACCTCACCTCACCCCTTAGGGTCCAGACTCTGCGAGCAGAAGCTCTCCAGATTGGGCCCACCCCTTCCAACAAGCAGGCTTCTCCCCTCCTCTAAGCCCAGGGCTCTGGGGGCCACCTGTGCCCTCTCCAACCAACCTTGGGCACTTAACAAGTCTCTCCTCCTAGCGTCCAAGGGCAACAGCCCTAACTCAGTTTCCCTGGAGGGACCCCTCTCTGCCTCAAGCTTCTAACAAGAGGGGAGGGAAGCTGGGGGGTGGGTCCAGGGGAATCTCTCTGGACTGCCTGGCAGGTCCGGGGAGGGATTTGGATTCTCGCGGGCCCCCCAGACAATGCAATTATTCTTCAAATGTAAAAAAATGCCCAGAAATCCCAGACCAGCTGCTTTGCACAGCGGCCTAGACAAAGGGGCTCTGTGTCTGCCCAGAAGGCTCCTCCCACTCCTCAACCCCAGGGAGGGGCTGGGCTCCAACTCCTCCCAGCCAGACCCTTGCCAGCCCCCCTCACGCAGGCCAGCCAGCGAGGAAGTGAAGGAGGCAACATTGCCGGGCCAGGTCCGGCCAGCCACAGTGAGAGGGTGGGGGGAAGAGAGGGGAAGCGTGGGGACAGGGCAGGGCAGCCTGTGAGCCCAGGAGACAAGGGAGGGAGGGGCCCAGAGACCTGGGGTCAGGCCCAGCTCAGTCTCTCCCTTGCCAGGCGGTCCCAGACCAGTGTCTTCCCTTCTCTGGGCCCCATCTAGCCAACACCTCTGAACTCACCCCAAAGACACAGCATCTGCACCCCGCCTCCTGGACATTCTCATCTAAGCCCCATCTGATGCTCGACTGCCTCTAGTCTTCAAGCTTTCCCATCTGTAAAACGGAAATAAGCAGAGCTACCTGGTAGGATTGCTGGGAAGATTAAATGATAGCAGAGGTAAATGTGTGGCCACCTGCCAGGGCCACCTCAGACCAGGAGGGAGAGAGGAGGATCCCCAAAGAGACTAGCACGGAGGTGGGAGCCACCTCTGCCAGTGCCCAGACCATTTCACTTGTGGAAGAATCCCAATCTTCATCTGAGCTCCAATCTCAGCCTCAGCCTTGGTCCCACCCAATCTCAGACTGGACCACAACCCCGACATCAATCAGACTGCCCTGCAGGCTGTGTTCGACTGACCCCCCTCCCTGCCTCAGCCTGCCCATCGTACCCAGTTTTGGGGGTAAGGGGCAGGTATCAGAGATGGCGGCCATTAGCCAACCCCAAGCTCATAAAAGGGGAAAGGTGAGGGTCCCTCATTCCTCAGAGCCCTCCCACCTCACAGGCCAACGTGGGGAAGGGGCTCTGGGGGCTCCATCTTCCATCCCGGCACCTAGACTTCTCTCTGAGCACCATGTCTTTGTTACCCACGTCTCTTCCCTGAATCCAGATGCATAAAGTCCCTAAAAGCCCAACTTGAAAAGGCTTTGTAAGCCTTTTCAGAAGAGAAGCAGGGAGGTTGCACTGCAGGGAGAGGCAGCCCTGGACTTAGTGTACGGGGGACAAAGCAGGGCCCACACCAGCACTGGTAGGCAGGCGGGGGAGGCATTCCTGGAACTCTCTGGGCGGGCCTCTACTTCCCTTGATGCTCTGCAAGATGGGATAGACACAGGTGGATTGTTCTAGGACCCCGACTTATTGCTGCCTGCTGGGACAGACCCTGGAGACTAGAGGCCCCAGCTCCAGGCTAGCAGCCTAGCTGGTGGTGGAGAAGGGGAAGAAAGCATGGAAAGAAGCCTGAGAAAGGCTGGGGTCTTTCTGACGGGCCTAAAGCTCAGCTGGCAGCCTTGATGACTGTGCAGCTGGAGGGAGAAACAGCAGTGGAGGGGGGCCAGGGCAGAGCCTAGGACTGCACTGCTGCCCCCACACCCACACCCAGACAGCTATACCCCAAACTCCACCCTGGAGAGCCCACCTTCAGCAAAGATAAGTGAGTGGGGACTGGCCCCGTGGCTGAGTGGTTAAAGTTCCGTGTGCTCCGCCTTGGCAGCCCACGTTTGCAGGTTCGATCCCGGGCGTGGACCTACTCCACTCATCAGCCATGCTGTGGCAGCATCCCACATACATAGCAGAGGAAGATTGGCACAGACGTTAGCACAGGGCTAAGCTTCCTCAAGCAAAAAAAGAAGAAGACTGGCAACAAATGTTAGCTCAGAGCGGCTCTTCCTCACCAAAATTAGTTAATTGAGTGAGTGGATCCCACTCTGACAATAGGTCACATCAGGTGACGGTCATGATTGCTTCTCAACATCTCCTATGAACCTTTCAAAACCTGGGCCACCCCCACTACTAGCTTCCATCTCCAACTCCAGCTCCTCACCCCCCATGCCTGGTTTCCCATCTTTGCGTGTGTCTGTGTGCAGATGTCCTGTCTGGCCAGGTAGGCAGTCACCTCTCCACACACACGGCCCACATTGTCCCCCTCAGATCCCAGATCTTCCAGAGGCAGGCAAACCCCGCGGCCCTTCGGCTCAGAGAGAGGTCAGGGGTCTGCTGTGGTGATTATGCTGCTCCTGGATGCTCCTGGAAAAGATGAAATTGCCCAGACAGCGGCCTCTGCCCCTAACGTGTATGGCCTTGGAAGAGTCCCTTAGCACTTGAGCCTCAGCTTCCCCATCTGTAAAGTGAGAGTGATCACCTCTACTCTTGAGTGAGGCTGGCCCTGACCCCAGACCCTATTAGCCAGCTTCTTATGTCCCAAGCAAAGTCCTAAAGGCACAGGTTTCACTTCAGCAGCTCTTAGATGAGACCCCAGGGCCTGGATTTCCTCTCTCTTAGCAACACCTGATACACCAACTCTGAATCTCCTTCCAGGAACTCATCAACCACAGAAGTCGGTGAGTCTCTTATACCTCTGTGTTCAAACCACAGAACTGATCTACTGGCAACTACGTTGGTGCAAGACAGCCCTTGGCGTCAGCAGACCAGGCCGTGGGAAGAGGAGGGCTGATGGGAAATGGTGCTCACCGTCACTCACTCCACTGGGAGAAAGTTTTCCTAAAAGGGCTGAATCTGGACAAAAAAAACAGCCTCAAGACCAAGGTTCCAGCCCTGTGCTGAGGCACCCAAGTCACCATGGCCCTGGGGAAATCCCAGGAAGAGACACCTCTCTCATACACACAAACACAATCACAAAAACATACTTACTTGTGTTTCACTTGATGACCCAACTTGATAAATAGTCCCCTCCTTTGGGGACACCTTATAGCACCATAGTTTTCATATAGGCCCTGAAGTCAGATCACTTATTTTTAAATACCAATGGTTTAAACCTCTACCACATATTCAATGAGTGACCTGAGCCTCATCAGTAGAATGGTGAGAAAGAGGACTTGCCTCACAGGGTTGAGTGAGACAATACAACTGCTTAGCCCAGAGCCAGGCATGTAGCAGCAATGGTTCTTAAATTTATTTTCCTACAGGCCCAAGTCTGCACGCTAGTGGGGGTCACCACAGGAAGGGCTGGCACACCAGATGTGGGTGGGGTAGCCACAGCCAGTAGAGAGGTCATAGACCCTCCTGCATGATGGCTCCAGAGCAAGACCTCCAGGCCTCAGAGAGAACACTCCATCCCACAGTGACACCGCTGTGGTCTGACGACAGGAAAGGAACAGAGGATTAGGAGAGAAGGGCCACCCCACTTACTGGGGGCACTTAGACCTACCAGGCAAGGTCTATGAGGCTGTAAGTACAATGACAGGACCATCTCTCCAAGCTGGCCCTCAGTGATCCTCACCTCCTTGTACTAACGCCAGGTGGAGGCCCCTCCCAGGCTGACCCATATAATCAATAGCACAGTGTAGAAACGTGGAGTGTGACTTCTGAAACTAGGTCATAAAGCACATTGTGGCTTCCGCCTTGCTCTCCTGGACTGCTTACTCCAAGGGAAGCCAGTCACCACGTCATGAGGACACTCAAGCAACCCTATGGAGAGGCCCAAGAGACAGGGAACTGAGTCCTACCAACAGCCAAACCATCTCGCCCAGCATGTGAGTGCACCCTGCTAGAAGCAAACCGTCCAGCCCCAGTCAAGCCTTCCGATGACTGCATCCCCAGCCGACATTCTGACTGCCACCTCCCAAGAGACCTTCAGCCAGAAACACTCAATGGCTCCCAAATTCCTGACCCACAGAAACTGTGAGGATAATAAATGTTTACTGCCGCTTTAAGCTACAAGTTGTGGGCAGGTTTGTTACACAGCAATAGGTAACTAATACAGTCAGCAATTCTCTGTCCCCAGAGACCCCCCCCCGCAGGGTAGAGACCCCCAGGTAAAGACCCCATTCTACTTAGGGTCCCAGCTCCCTCTTCCCTGAAATCCAGGGCCAGGGTACAGTGAGCACAGAGCCTGGCCAGACGCTGCAGCTTGTCAGCCCCAGGAGACGGGAACTCCTGCCCAGCCATTGCACACACCCACCTGGAGATTTTTATCAAAGACCAACCCCCAGCTCCCACATAGGTCATCTAAGTCGGACGCTTTGGGGTGGGGTCTCAGCATGAATCTATTTTAAGGACGCTACATGATGCTAATGTACAGTCAAGGTTGAGAATCGCTGCTCTGGAGCAGGCTCCAAATGCAGATTCCAGGCCAGCCCAGAACGTCTGGGGCCTGCCTGTGAGGAGAGGAGGAGGCAGAGAGAGCTGCAAGGCCAGGCAGTATCCAGGGTCCAGTCCCCACCCCCAGCTCAAGCTGAGCATCTCCCTTTCTCCTCCCCTCCCCTGCTGCTGCCCAGCTCCCAAAGCGCTCTGCATCCCATCCCAAGGCAGACAACGCCAACCTCTGCCCATGGGGACCGCTCCCTTTGAGAGGACCCAGCGTGAGGATGGGGTCTGGCTCTCAGTGATCTCGAGGAAGACTCTGTTTCCTCATCTGTAAAATGGGAATTGCCATCACACCTGCTCTGCTCTCTAATGGGTCCTAGGCTCCCACTCAGAAGTCTTTATAAAGATCTGTAAGTTTTGTCTCCCTTAAGACACAGCCCTGCCTGGCACTGCGTTAGCCACAGGGATTGGTTCAACAGACAGGGCCGCAGCCAGTTAACTCACAGGTACACGGGGCGGTGCTAAGGGTTGTGATGGTGAATGCAGGAGGGGACGGTGAGAGGCTTCTAACGGTGGCAGGGAACAGGGTCAGAGAAGACTGCAGGAGAGACAGCAGGAGCGAGCCCCAGGCAGGGGGAACCGCACGTGCAAAAGCTCAGAGGCACTGCTCACACCATGGGCTCTCAACACCGCATTTCCTTCCCAGGACTCACCCTCCGAACCCAGGCTCCATGTGGCCACACTCACCTGACCTGCCGGCAGGGAGGGCCTTCCTTGAGCCTCCCCAAGCCAGTCAGCCACACGCACAAGCTCGCCCCCTGGGGGCGCCCAGGAGAAAAGGCAGGATGGCCTCGGCTCCCCAGAGGGCACAAACCCCAGAGGCAGGGTCCCAACCCTCCAGAGAAAGGGGATGGGGTGGGGAGGACAGTCACAGTCACTCAACAAATGGTACAGGCATTGCAGACAGCGTACTGTGCAGGGTGAAGAGCAGGGAGAAGCTGGGTGGGCACAGGATATCCTGGGGTGGGGAGATGTCTTAAAGCACGGGGGGCATGTTCCAGGCCTGGGGTGTGGCCGGTGGGGAGAGAAGGTATGAGAGAAAATGGGGCCCAAGAGGAGGGGGTAAAATGAGGGCGAGAGGGAGCAGGGAACAGATTTTTCACTCATTCAAAACTGCTTAGTCCTCACAGCCAGTAGGATGGCCACTATCAAAAATAAATAAATAACGAGCATTGGTGAGGATGCAGAGAAACTGGAACCTTTGCGCACCATTGGTGGAAATGTAAAATAGTGCAGCCACTGTGGAAAACAGCATGGCAGTTCCTCAAAGAATTAAATATAAAATTACCCATGACCTAGCAATTTCACTTCTGGGTACACACCTGACATAACTGAAAGCAGGATCTCAAAGAGATATTTGCACACCCACGTTCACAGACAGATTATTCACAACGGCCAAAGGGTAGAAGCCACTCAAGTGTCTGTCCACAGAGGCATAAACAAAATGTGGTATACGCATACAATGGAATATTATTCAGCCTTTAAAAATGAAGGAAATTCTGACACATGCAAAACATGGAGGAACCTTGAGGACATTAGCTGAGTGAAGTCAACCAGTCACAAAGGACACATACTGTTTGATTCCATGTATATGAGGCACCTCGAGTAGTCAAATGCATAGAACAGAAAGTAGATGGCGGCTGCCAGGGGCTGGGGGAGGGGAGAATGGGGAGTTGGTGTTTAATGGGAACAGAGTTTCAGTTTGGGAGGATGAAAAAAAGTTCAGCATCTTGATGGGGGTGACAGTACACAACAAGGTAAATGTCCTTAATGCCACTGAACTGAATACTTGAAGACAGTTAAAATGATAAATTTTATGTTATACATATTTACAGTAAAAACACCAACAACAAAAGTTGAGTGAGTACTACTCTGTGCTGGGCACTCGGGGTACAGCAACAGCCAGAAGCCCCCCCGCGCCGAGGGTCGAACACTCAGGGCTGACGGGGGCCACAAAGAAAGGCAGGGGGAGGGGAGAGGCAGCTGCTCTGTGGCGGGAGGTCAGGGAAGCCTCTGCCGAGGTGACACTGAAGCAGAGGAAGTGACAGGCAGGAGGGGATCAGAGGGTGACCTCCTGGGGACTTGCTGAATGACAGGATGTGGGGGTGAGTGCCAGGGCGGGGTCAGGATGACTTGGGTGAGCAGTTATGACATCACCAAGACAAAGCCTGACAAATTCTGTGTCAACTGGTCATCCCTCTTCCCCTTCACAACAAGCCCGTGAGGCAGGAAAGACGAGAAATAGAGCCCATACAACTGGGTGCAGGACCTGCAGGTGGGAGGAGAGCCCAAGCAGTCTGACGCCGGAGCCGAGCTCTCTCCTCAGGGCTGTCTCCAGAGTTGGAACGCTTCTCCAGGCTGCCTCCCACTGCAGGGCCAAGTGCACCCCCGAACACAGGGCCCAGGGCCCCTCTCCCAGCCCCACTTCATCTGCATCACCTGCAGGCACGGCCCTGCCAGCCCCTGACCTGGGTCAGTGTCCCCGCTCAGAGACCCACCCATCCTGCAGATGGGGCCTTGGAAGCCCAGGAGATGGGAGCTGGCAGATAAGGAGGTGGCTTCCCCGTGGGACTTCTCCTCTCTCCCTGCCAGGAGCCGCAGCCTCACAGTTCTAGGGTGAAGGAGGACAGCCCAGTCAGCACTTTCCACTGACTCTTTCAAAACCACTGACAAGCTCTGAGACAGACTGGTGAGACGAGTGCGGCCCGGGCGCAGTTCCCCCTTGCCGGCCCCACGTGACTCTGCACAAAGCCCATCTGTGCTTTGGCTCCAGCCCCCAGGAGGGGGGCTCTGAGAGGATGCAGGCCCATCCTTTCTCCAAGCCACAGGGTCCCCACTCTGCTGAGCCCAGGCCCTGTGCTCCCTGCCCACAGAGATGCCGCCACCCCAACAGCAGAGCTGAGCTGTCCAAGGCTCACTGGGCCCAGGCTGTGTTTGTGGGGAGGGGGACCCCTCCACTGTAAACTCTTTTCCAGCAAAGCTGCCTCTCCTACGGCCCCTGCTCAGCATAGTTCATCACAGAGGTAGGTGGCATGCATGATCCCAAAATAGGAAAGGAAAACATCTCCCCCACATTCAGCCACAGATAAGCCACAGAGCAAACAGTTACCTACTGAGCTCTTGGTGTGCCAGGGCTCGTGCTGGGCCCTTTCCATTCGTCACATCATTTAATACTCTCAAACTCCCCGGTGCCCATTTTACAGATGAGGCGGCAGGCTTAGAGAGGTCTGCAGATGTGACGGAGGCCACAAGACAGAGTGAAGGGCAGAGCAAGGCTTGAAACACTGAGCTCATGTCCTTGTGCCCAATGCTTGTTCGGTTCTCAGGCCCCCACTCACCTCCCGGGGCGGCAGCCCTGAGGACTGCCCTCAGCCTGGCACTTCTGCCTCACCCCTCCCCACACACTGTGCCAGGCACTCGGGGCTGGCGAGAGGCGTCCCCAAGCCTGGTGGCTCACCCAGCCATGCCACCAAAACCTGGGGCTGCCATCAGGAGGCAGGTGGGAGCGGAGTGGAGTGGGCTGCAGGCCACCCTAGTGTCCCTGCCCCATGGAGGCTGGCTTAAGGCTTGCCAGGCACTCCACTACGCCAGGCCACAGCTCTTGGCCCTTGGCTTCATCCTCCAGAAAAGGGATGCAGATAATGGTCTAATCACTTTTCCAGCACAAAAGAAAATTCAAAAAGCAATTAACTCATACTTCCCTCTGGACAGTCTCACTGGCCCAAGATTTTCTCCTCCTGGTAACTTCAGAGAGGTTCAGCTGTGCTCCTCTAACAAGTCCTAACACACACTCGCCCATAAAGGACTCTCCATAAAGTTCAACCCTGAAGAAGGAACCCCACCGCCTCCCGCCCCAGCAAGAGCTGGAACCAGGTCTGAAAAGCCAATGGTGTTCATTTCAAAATGGGCACGTGGGCCCTGGGCCCATGATTTGACCCATAAAATACCTACGGAGTTAAGACGCTGGCTTAGACAACAAACATATCCTTCAAGTCCTTTGGTTGAGTTCAAAGAGAGACTTAATAACATGCCAACTTTCGAAATCAAGAAATGTCTGGTCTTAGAATTCCATCATCATCATCATCATCACTAGTTTTCACTGAGCACGGCTGACGTGCATGCTAAGCATTCCAGGTGGAATAAAGCAGTTAATCCTCACGTCAATATCCCCATTCCACAGAGGAGGAAACCGAGGGTCAGAGAGGTTCCACAACCTGCCATGTGACATAAGACGCTCCAAAATTCATTTAGTAACATACTAAGGCTCAAGCTTTACTCATCTTTAAAACCAAGGAATGAGTCAAGCTCATCATCTTTTCTTGAGTTACTTTTTCAGATTAACTCAAAAGTTTTGCATTAATTGTGTACGACTTTTTAATTTTCCAAAATAAAGTAGAGTAAAAGAGATCTGTGTATTTAACATTTAAAGTCCTCATTTAAAAATCTCTCCTAAGAATGTTCGCCCACCGGTGGTCCTGAGTGTCTCTGCTTGAATCATCTTAAAATCTAGCTGACTCAAGGTCTAGTTTTTTGCCAGTCCACAAGGAGGGCCCAGCAGCCTGTCCTCCCCGGGTCAGGAGTTTGGGAATCCGGGCTGGGCTGGCCTGAGGGCAAGTCTGGCTGTGGATGGGGAGACAGAACACAGGAACAGGCTCTGAGGGTGAGGCGAGGTGAGGTGAGGAAAGGGCATTGGACCAAATGTCCCAGAACCTCGGTTGGGGACCCAGTCACGCCATCTGCTGGCACTGCCCATCTGTGAAATGTGGTAATAGCTCGTGCCTCGTGGGGCCGTGTGGGGAGGACAGGAACTACAGGTCTGCCGGGGCCTGGCACAAAGTTGGCAGAGGGTGACTAGGTTCTTTGCTCTGTTTTCTAATAAAATACAACTCATTTCCAAGTGCTGCTCCTTCTGGTCTTAAATCACACCTTCCCTGACATCCTCCCCCAAGAAGCAGCCAGAGGATAAAGGAATCTGGACTACAGGGGGCAAGGATTCGGCCACCATGCTCCTGCTGAACCCAAATGCTTTTCGTCGTCCTCCGTCCTCCCGGCCCCTGATTTAGGGAGAACAGGAAAAGCCCCCAGCTCCCGCCTGTCTGAGGAAGAAAGAGGCGGGCACAGGAGGACAAGAGAGTGTGGCTGGCTGGGTAAGCAGCTCACGAAGCATCCTCGGCCAGGGCCTCTCGCACTCTGGCCTCGTCACCACAGCAGCCTGACCCTGCCCCATGACAGCAACCTCTCCTGGCCGGCTGTTTGAGATGCCACACCCCAGGGCCCCCACCTAAGCTGCTGAACAAAGACGCCTCACACCTCAGAGGAAATGAGGTGAGGCAAGAGGCAAGGCAGGGTGGCCTCCCTGACTGTCCCCCCCAGCCGAGGGGGAGGGGCCCTGGAGCCCTCCCCCTTCTCCCCCAACCCCCGCACTTGCAACACCCCTTCCAGGAAGGCAACAGGATGCAATTCCTAACCTTTTGGGAAAATGACTCAGAGCTCTGCGAATGTGAGGATCAGGGTCATAAAAGCAAGCAGACCCTTCCCCGTGCATTGAGCTTGAAGGGGCACAGCTCTTCTGCAAGAAAGCCCAAAGGAGGAGGGCGGGGGCCTGTACCCCAACCACCAGCACTGCACACCCCCGCCACACTTCTCACTAGAATACAGCTCTGATCAACCACTGCCCCGCTCCCCACGGCCTAATGAGTGAAGGCAGGTCCCTGATACCCCAGCCCTGCCCTCAGCCCCCCTGTCTCCACACCCACCCACCGGATCCTGACTCCCACACCCAGACTGAGCCCTCAGGGCCCAGAGTGGCCTGTGAAGTCTCCTCATTCTGCCCAGATCTCCCCACCCTGCCAGCCACTCTTCCAGGGAGCCAGTCCTGACCGCCCGGCCCTCACTCTTTCTCCTCCTCTACAGAAGACCACTCCGTGCTCTGATCAGGACCCCACTCCACGCCTCACCAAGCTCTCTGCTGGCCTTTGTGCCTCCCATCTCCCTGACTGCGGTCTCCTTCGCTGGGTCCCTCCTAGAGCCATGTCTACAGCCATGTCAGTCACACTGAGAGCAGCCAACAGGTATTCGACACCACAATGAGCCTACAAGGGCAGTAATGTTATCCCCATAGTACAAATGAGCAAACTGAGGCACAGAGAGGCTTAGCTTCTTGCCCAGAGGTCACAACCCCCCTCTCTGAGATGAAAGGTGGGAGAGAACTTGCAGAGCAAGAAGGTGGCAGGAGCAGTGGGGTGGGAGGCCCTCCCAGAATCCCAGAGAGACAGGCCTGGCTACTGTCAGGTCCTAAGCACCAGAGGGGTCCTCCCAGATCCCTTCTTCACCCACCCAGTGAAGCAGGGCTGCTGTCGTGAGAACCCAGGGCTGGCTCTGGGCCCCAGGCCCCTCCAGGCCGCCTCTCCCTCTACAGTGCCCTTTTCTTCCACTGATGGTCCAAATAGTACCCATCCAATGAAGTCCATGTGCTCCAGGAAGCTACCGTCCATCCTTCCCTCCCTGGCACTCTAGGACCACCCATCACCCGTGTTTGTGGTCTTTCATGGAGCAGCATCCTTCTGCATCAGCCCTTTCCCACCAGGTGTTTTCCTGGTCAGTGGGATATTATTAGGAAGTCTTCAAAAAAAGATTTCTATGGTGAAATCAGTTTGGGAAACACCAAATGGTTTCTTTTCTGCAGGACTTGTCAGAGCTTTTAATTCTCTTAGCACACTGAATCTCTCACAGGGTAGGGGACTAAATTTGCCAGTTTCTGCCCTTACTTGTCCCCTGAACCCTTGAGGTTTCTCAGAACAGTCTTTGAGAAATGCCACCCCCTCCCACCTCCTCAGGACAGCCTAACACAGCAGGGGGCACACGAGCAGGAATCAAAGTGGGGAGTGACTGGCTTGGCCCTGCGGTCCTATTAGGAGGTATGTGGGACATTTGGGGAGCTCAGCCTGAGAGCCCTCTTGGCACTGCCCAGAGTCACTGAATCTTTGCCCTCAGTGTCGGCCCTTCCCACCTTCCTTTGGGTGAGGTCACTGCCCACCCTCCTGCCAGCATCTGAAGGGGCCTCCTCTGACCAGTGCCCTCAGATACCACCCTCCAGGCCATGCAGAGCCCAAAGCGTAAGGGGCCTTGGGAGATCCCCAAAGCAAGCTGGACAGTGCTTCCGTGCGAACTGCTCACTCTACTCCATCATTAGCATGCAAGGTTTAATATTACCAAAATTAAAATGTATTAAATGCCATTCTGGGAAGATGCAGTGCCCCACCTAACAAACCTGTGACCCTCCCCCATCTCCGGAGGGAGAGGACTGAATCCTTCAATTTACAGGAAACTGAGGCCTCAGAGGGGAGCAGACACTTGCCTGTAGTGGCCCAGACAGGGGCAGAGCAGAGAGAAGCATCCAGGCCTTCCCACTTCCAGGTGCACGGGGGAGGTAGCCCACCCCACCCACGGCTCACGTAACCATCAGCGGCAGCTACGAGGCCCAGGCAAGGGACACTGCACACGCCAGGGGTAGTGGCTCAGCAGCTGGGGAGACTTCGGGGGCTTTAGGAGAAGATGGCATGTCTGGGGCTGGAGTCAGCTGTTTCCCCAATCTCCTGGGCCCCACCCTGGCTGGAGGAAGAGTGCTCACTCCAGATTGGCTACCCATAGGGCCGGGCTCAGCTGTGGGCAAAGATAAGATGCCGTACATGCTGCCTGCATGTCACTCTGCCCTGGGACAGTCGCCTAAGACACCCCCTTGTGGTCTTGGGAGTTCCTCACAGTCAGACACCCTAGAAATCAGGCCTGTGTTCCCTGCCTGAGACCTAAGCCCTGAGAGGCTCCCCACTCCGCCCCACCTCACAGCACAGTAGCCCCCTGCATCCCGCACCCTCTCTACACTCGCCTCTGCCCTGCCCCCATCTCAGCTCTCACACCTCCCCCAAAACAGTCCACAGGAGCTGGGATAGTCCCCTTTACCTGTTCCAGGTCCCACCTGACCTGTGCCTGTCCCTGCACCTGCCTGGCCCCCGAGTCCCCAATCTCAACCCTCGCCACACAAAGATGCCCCATGGACCAGCAGCACTGTACCACCCAGGAGCCTGGTAGAAATGCAGGGTCTCAGGCCCCACCCTAGACCTGCTGAATTAGAACCTGCATTTTAACAAGCTACCCCGGTGACGCACGTGTATGTCAGAGTTGGAGAAGCACTTTTATAGATCACTGCTCTGATCAAGTCATTGTACCCCTGGCCTGTAACCTTCGATGACTCCCCTGGGGCCCAGTGAATCACGTCCAAACTCAGCAGCTCGACAGTCAAGGCCTTCCCCAACCTGGCTTCGACCCACTTCTCCAGGCTTGGGGTCCCACTCCACCTCAGGAATGCCATCCCCTCCTCTGTTGGCCAAAGCCACCTAGGACTTTAGGACTCTCTAAAAGCACCACCTCCTGCAGGAAGCTAGTCTGAAGTACACCTCATTATGTCATACCTGGCATGGCTCATTCTTATTCCCTGCAGAGTGGGGATTCTGTCCTGTGTTCCCAGTGGCTCTGAGTGCCAGGCTAGGGCATACGAGATGCCAGGTGCTGACCGCAAGCCCAGCATCCAGGTGTCAGGAAGTCCACTCTCAGCTCGAGCCTACCAGCCTCAGGATCTGCCTCAGCATTCACTTCAACTCAGCAGAAAAGGACTGGGGCAGCGTGGGCAATCCTCCTCCATACTCCCTGCCAGAGAGCAAGCACTCCAGAGCACCATGGGCCGGGTGTGCTTCTAGCAGCAATGTGCTTACTCAATGCCTCGGTTTCCCAAAATGCAGAAGAGAATGCCACCAGCTCTGCCTCCCTCTTTTCCTGGGGGCTGGCAGGATCTACCAAGATAGAGGAGCAGATCCTCTAAACCCTGGGGCTCAGAATTTGGAGCAAAGAGACTCCATCCCCGTGTGGTCAGCAAATCCTTGCTCAGCCAGCCAGCCAGACCCCTTGGAGGCCAAGTCACCTGCCAACAGGTGTCCGCATGACCAAACAGAAAAGCCTTGCAGGACAGGGCTGCCACACCTTCCTTCCAGCCCCCTCCTTTCTGGCCCAGTTCCTGGGGGCTGCCATCCCATGGGGAGTCCTCACTCCTTTACCCTGGGTCTGCAAGAAGCCACTCAAGCATGTAACCCCCAAGAGTTCTCGGCTTCCACAACCTCTGGGGAGCAAAGAAAGAGAGTCTCTCTATCCCATTTTACAGACAGACAAGAGGTAAGGACAGGGCCAACAGGGAAGTGGACTAAGCTCTTTTCAGTTTGCATTTCTCTGTTCCCCCAGCTCTGCTCCCATGTTCAGCCAGGCCCTACTCAGACCCGCATCCAGGCTCCCAAGGACAAGTCTGAAGCTCCACCTCACAACATTCTAGAAGGAATCCAAAACAGGCCAGTTTATCTGCAGAGCCCCTACTGACCTCCCCGGGCTCCCCAGAGGCAGATGAAGAGGGCAACGGAGCAATGCTAAACCCAGAGGGGTGATAATCTAATGGTGGCATCTCAAACAGGGAGCTGTTTTCATACCAGAAGCAGCTGACCTCCCCAGCACCCCAAAATCACAGTGTACATGACCCCCAACTCTTTGGCCTGGGCTGGGAGCCTCTCCTGGAAGAAAAGGTGGGGCGTGAAGCAGAGAAACCCAGCTGCCCACTCTGAGCGAGGACCCCTTCTCCCTTAGATGGTGTAACTTCTTTCCTACCTCCCCAGCCCCCAAGGCCAGGCACCTCTGGGAGTCAGGAAAAACAACTTGATTGTTAAGAAGCCTTCCGCTAGCACGCATCTGAGAGGCATGAGCAAAGTGGCAAGTGGAGAGGTTTAGAGCATGGATTCTGGAGCCACATTGCCTGGGTTCAAATCTTTGCTCTGTCACTATTGAGCTGTGTGACTGCCTCAGTCTTCCCATCTGTAAAGTGGGAATAAGACCTACCTTATAGAGCTGTTAAGAGGATTAAAGGAGTTAATATTTGCAAAGTCCTTAGAACACTGGCACCCAGTGAGTAGACCAGGGTCCTGGCCCAGCTCTCCGCCTCTGCCTGATTTCTCCCACACAGGATAGCCTCCTTGCTGCCACCTATCCCAGCTCGAGGTCTTTCCTAGGCATGCCAGCCTGACCCTAGATCTGGACCCCCAGCCCCTAGTTTCAGCACTCACCTCACAGTATTGCCTGGGGTCCCTCACCAGTCCCCCTGTCCAGGGCCCAGCTCCCCTCCCTCCCAGATCTGAGGTCCCCTGGCTCTCAGCTCTCTATTCTGAGAGCACCAGCCACACAACTCAGTTCTCAGCCGGCTCCTCTGCAAACAGGAGAGCTGTGGGTGGAAAGACAAGGATCTACAGAGACTCCCAGCCCCAGCTCCTCCCTGGAGCTTCAATTCCCTGCCCTTCAGGGCTAGGTACCCAGCAGTCACCCAAGGCCTGGCCTGAAATAAATCACTGGATGCCCAAGCCAAGTGCCATAGGGAGCTATTGAAGGTTTTAGAGGAATGAGATTATCTAATCAGTTTTCCTAAATCATTCTTGATGCTCTGTTAAAATGGATTAGAGAAGGGCAAATGTAGATTTGGGGAAAGTGGGTAGCAGCTACTACCGCTTGGCCTGGGGCAGTAGCCTAGGGCAGTAGCCGAGGGTGGTAGCCCTGGAGTCAGAGCTGAAGAATAATAGGCCTAAGATAGATTTTGCAGAAAGAACCAAAAGGACTTGCTGTTGGACTGAATGTGGGGAAGGAGGCAAAGGGAGGGGTTGATGCCACCTGGTTTCTTGTCTTTAAAGGTGGGTGGGTTATGGGCCCTTTATCAGATGGGAAGGCCTGTGGAGGGTCACATTTGGGGATTGCAGTCAGGGTTCTGGTTCATCCACGTGAAACTTTTCATCCCAATGAGACATCCAGGACATCATAAATCTTCAGAAGGGTAGTTGGATAGAGAGGCTGGGGCTGGAGATAAAATTTGCTACTTAAAATCATAAGAATGAAAATGATGTACATTTCAGATCTGTATGTCTGTAAATTAATGCTTGATTTTAAAAATCATAGGGAAGAATGAGAGCTTGGAGGGTATGTAAATAGAAGAGAGCCAGCGGAGGGGCGGAGGCTGAGGACAGAGCCCTGGGATCCCCCAACATTTAGAGTTGAGTGGAGGAGTTGTCCCTAAAGATGACTAAGGAAGGGCCAGCCAGGGAGGGAGGAAGAAAACTAGAAGAAGCCAAGAGAGGATATTAGTTCTAGGGGGAGAGAATAATCAACAAGACCAAGGAAGGTCAAGGAAGACCTTCCTGTGGGGAAGACCTTCCTGTGGGGAAGACCTTCCTGTGGGGAAGACCTTGCTGTCGGGGCATGGAAATCACTGCAGACCTGTCCTGGTCTCCAGTGACTCAGTGAAGTGAGGGACCAAAGCCAGGTCAGGTGGGCCGAAGGACCTAAAGGATGTGCTCCAGAGGAGCAGGTGCAGACAGCTCTCTAGAGAAGTTTTGCTGTGAAGAGAAGTGGGGAAGTGGGTGTATAGCTGGGGGAGAATGAGAGAGGAAGGCAAAATGGCGCTATGAAATGGGGGAGAAGGGTGCCAACAGACGTTCCTATGCTGTTGAGCATGATGGGGGGGGGGGGGGGGGGAGGGCGCTCCTCAAACCACAGGCAGGAGAAGTAACTGAAGACGGGGGGACAGGGAACGGCCCACCTTGAAGCCCAAGCAGAGGCATGGGCCTGCGCAGGAACTAGGATGCTTGCCCCCTCCCTCCCCCCACCCCCCCACAACAGAGGGAAAGGAGGCAAAGGCGGCAGAATGCAGATGTGGGGCCTTTACTGCACACACTTTCTTTCAGATGCACGCCACCTATCCCTCCGTTCTACCTATCCCTCCGTTCGCGCCACTCCAATGACCCCCGAGACACCTGTCGTTTCGCTGCTTGCTCCAAACACGGACAAGTTGCCCCCCGCGGACTGGCACGGGATGTGCCACCACCAACAGGTTCTGCAAACAACCTGGGGGCACATTTCACCATCTGGGCCAGCCACTGTGCTTATCTCATCAGGCTGTGCCCCTGCCCGGTGCAGCTCTGAGGGAGTCCACGGGACCCTCACTCGCTCTACTAGAGCCCCAGCCCCCAGCCCAGGGCAGTGGCTGCCCCCAGCCCCTCTCCCAAAGTGAGCCCTCAACACACGCTACCCCTTGCCGAGCAGCCCGTGAGCCCCTCCGTTGGCCCTTCGGAGAGAGCTGCTCCCCACCCTGCCTGGGACCCCGCGAAAAGACCACCCGGATGCCCGGAAGGACGGCAGCCCAGCCTCTCCCTGCGTCCTCGCCGGCACCGGAGCTTTCTCTTCTTCCCCAGCGCCCACCCTCCGGCCGCCCGATTCGTCGTGGGGCGTCAGCGCCCGGCTTTGTCTGCGCCCACGGAGCGCGCCCGCCGGGCGTCCAGGCGCTCCCCTGCGGCTCGCCACCCCCTGCCCGTGCAGCCCCCAACCCGGGACCCCCGGCCCCCGCCCGACGCAGCTGCCTAGACGCGAGCGAGGGGGCGCCGCGCCCCCCGCTGGGAACGCCGCGCACCCCAGCCCTCCGGCCCGAGCGCCGCGCTGGCCGCCGGAGCCCCGGGCCGGCCGAGCCCCGGGGCCGCTCCGGGCCCCTCGCCCTCCCGCGGCGGCCGCAGCCCCTGCCTGCGCCCGAGCGAGGGCTGGGGGTCGGGGACCAGGGGACCAGGGGACCAGGGGCCCGGGGGCCGGGGCCGAAGAGAGGGCGCGCGGTACCTTTCCCTGCTGAGCCGGGGAAGTGAGTGTGCGGCGAGCGGCGCTCCAGCCTCGGCCTCCTCCGCCTCCCTCCTCCTCCAGCCGCCTGGCTTCCTCCTCCCGCCGCCGCCGGGACCGTAGGGGCCCGAGCCAGCCGCCTCGGCCTGTGTGGGGCCCCGCTCCGCCTCGCGTCCCCGGCCCACCCCGCCTGGTCCGCTCCGGCCGGCCCCCGGCTCCGCCTCGGGGCGGGGCCGCGCCGAGCTCCTCCCCGGGCCCGCCCCGCCGGGAGCCGAGGGACCGGAGGCCGCCGGAGCCGGGACCGCAGCGCCCCCGCCTCCGAACCAGGTGCCGCGCTCCCCACCGAAGCCCCACGCCCGCCTCCTCCAGCTGGGCGCCAAACGTCGCCACCCCTGCATCCCCCAGAGAAAAGCTTCCAGCCGGCCCGGGCTAGGCGTAACGCAGGGCCGAGGCGACGAGCAGAGCCAGGACGCGGGCCTCAGTTTACCCGCGGTGTCCAGAACCATGCTTTTGGAAGGTAGGGGCGCCCCTCTCTGCTCCCAGAGCTGCCTTCGCTCCGCAGACCCTCCACGGGATCTCCGTTGCCGTCCGAGGGCTCGTCCCCAAGGGCCACCTCCGATCTCATCTTCTCCCCAACACCGCTGCCTCCGCCTCCACTCCCACCCCCTTCGCCTCCGAGACCTCCGCGTATCAATCTCTAACCCTCAACAGCAGGGCACAGGGGGCACTCGAATCGCCACAGCCTGTCTGTCCCTTCGCGGCCCAGGGCCGTGAGTGGAAGTAGCCTCTTTAAGAAAATATCCTGCACTGGTACCCACTGCCTCATCTTCAGTATAGTAAAAATCGAAGCAAATGTAAATGTGAGGGTCACTTTTTTTCTTAAAAAAAAAAATCAGAATTATTTGGAAATTATTTATTCGTTTTCTATTTGAGATTCTGCAAGTAATGCCCAGGTATCCTGTATGGGTTTTCATTTGTTCTAGTTTAAGTTGGGGGGGTGGGGCAGGAAGCGGGGAGTGCTTGGTCTGTGACAAGTTCACTCTTTTTAACTCTGTGAGCATCTCCAGGGCCTCCTGAAGCTGACAGAGCCCCAGTCCAAGGGGTGCAAGCCTTTGGGGGAAGCCAGGCCCCTGCTCTGAACTGGCTTTCAGGCTGAGGAGGGTGCCTCACCTAACCTGCACCCCAGAGGGGACCCACCAGGCCCCGCTTCAGAGTAGAGGTCCACATGGATCCAAAGGCCAGGAATCCCTGCAGAAATGGGGTTTGATGCTCCCTTGAAGGAGGGACCTGCTTGGGTACAGACTGCAAGGCAGGGATGCAGTGAATTAGAGGGGAGGTTTCTTAGGAGAAAAGGCCTTGTCATTACCCAAGCTATTCCCTTCACCCAGAAGCCTTTCTCTCACCTCCTTACAAACCCATATGTCCCCTTGGAGTTAAACCTCAGGTTAAATGTCACACCCTCCCCGTGAATCCTTCCCTGTCACCAAGGAGAGCAGAATGTTTATGAGTGGGCTCTCGGCATTGGATTTCCGGGGTTTGAATTCAGCTTGCATGTGGCCTCTCTGTGCTTCAGTTTCCTCATCTGTAAAATGGGGTTAATAAATAATACCTACTCCAAAGAGTTCTTGTGAGCATTAAATAAGCATATTAATATGGACCTGACGGGTTACAAATGATGGGAAACTACTCAAATTGGCTTGATGTAAGCAAATAGGAAATTTATATGCTCACACAATGGAAGACTTCCAATGGTACAACTGATCGGGTACCAAGAGACTCAAAAAACATCATCAAGACTTAGTCTTCTTCTCATCTTTCTTCTCTGTTCCTTGCAGCGGCAAGATGGCTGCCAGCAACTCTAGGCTCCATCCTCACAGCCCAAGTCCTCATTTCTTTCAGCTGTCCCAGAAAAAAGCCAAGGTTGCATCAAGTTGGCTCTGAGTGGATCACATATCATTGTTTGGACCTGAATCCTATGCCCGACCCTGGAGATGATCCCATCCAAACCACAGTGATGAAGAGTGAGGAAGGGTGACGTCAGAGCACTGTTTGCAATTAGAAGGTGAATGGACCCAGAGCTGTGTGCCAAGCACACAGAAAGTTCATGAAAAGTATCGGCCATTGTTGAGGACCTTCATCATGTTTCAGGGGTGCCCAACACCTTTTGAGCATTCTTCTTTGTTTGAGGAACTTTCCGTGTCACGAATCCTGCACCCTGTACTCCAAAGCCAGAAGCAGTCTTTCCCAGTCTCCCTTGCAGCTGGGGAGCTGGCATCATCCAGGCCCTGCAACCAAAGGCACCAGGGAGGATTTTCATGTGGAAGAGACCAATGCGAGGAGACACACGTCACCCAGAACCCATTCAGGAGGGCGGTAGCAAGGATGGTGCTGGAGGCATCTGGCTTTAGGGACAACAGTGGCAGAGGTGCTGGAGTACTTGCCAAAGTAAGTTTCAGTTGTCTACTGCTATGTAACAAACCAACCTCAAAACTTAGTAGCTTAAAACAACAACAATTTCTTATTGCTCACAACACTATGGGTTGACTGGACTCAGCTAGACAGTTCTGCTGCTGCATATGATGTTGACTGGGGCCAGCTGGAAGCTTGGCTAAGGCTGGAACTAGGAAGCAGGTCCTAGGCAAGCACTTTGAAAACAGCACCATATTTTCGGCCTTGGTTCCTCCATGGCTCTATTTTAATGTCCATCACCACCACTATCTGTCCCCCCACAGGTCTGGCCTGACTCCTGCCCTTTTCCCCACTCATACCACCAACCCCTGGAAACCTTGTCAATCTCCAGCCTAACCCTGAACAGTAGCCACCACACAGGATTTGGGGAAACCAAGAAAAACAAAGTAAGCCGTGTGTCTCAAATCACATGAATAAAGGAGGGAGGGCCAGTCCAGAAAGGCAGAGCAGAGGGTGGGTGTGTAAACGGTGACCCTTCCTCAAGCCCTTTGCCTTCTCTGGTCCTAACTCCCTCCCCTAGGAATGGGAGCTCTGAGCAAGATGCCTTCTAACATTATCCCCTGCGGGCGCTGCCCTTCTTGCGTCTAGACCTCCCCAGCTCTCCGAGGAGCCATGCACTCAGCTTCAGTCAGGAGACCTCTTCTGAGCCCTGAGTCCATGCCAAGCATGCTGGGCCATCGACGTCAGCAGCAGAGGAGGTGACCTCGGCCCAGCTGACTGTCCCACGGCATCCCAGACATCAGAGCAGGACAGCCCAGGACCTCCTGGCTCTGGTGAGGCAAACTGACCTGGTCATGGCTGAGTGTATGTGCCTGTGTGTGTCAGCATCCTGGTCCCCACCCGACCCTGGGGGGCTGTGGCGGACTGCCTCGCTGACCACAACCCACTGTGTCAGCGACAAGTAAACAGGATGAGTTGATTGCTGCCTCCATAAGCAGATGCCAGTCACCATCTAAACAGGAAAGAAAACAACCCATGGGGAGGGGAGCCCCCGCTACTCTCTGCGATGTAGGAGAGGGGAGGAGGAGACAAACAGAGATGGACAGAGACAGAGAAGCAGTGAAGGAGACAAAAAAGAAAGCCAGAGCTGGCAACTCAGGCAATACTGAAACCAAGGCCATGGGCTGCCGTGTTTCCACCAGCTGCTCTGTGCCCCCACAGGTGCCCCTGCTTGCCAAGCTCCCTTGCCTCGAGCCAGCCCCCACACATCAGACCTCCTGCCCCTCTGCCAATGGAGGTCTCCCCACCCTCCTGCAGGCCCTGCTCAGGCTACAGCTTGTCCTAGAAATCCTCAAGGATAAACCACCCCCAGGGTTTCCTTCCTTTTGCACAGAAAAGTTGCAAAGTGTGTCTCCAGCCAGATATATTCCCAGAGGCTCATCTTCTCCTTTTGTGCCACTACTGAGTCTATTAACGTTGTAGGATACATGATTTGTCCCACTTTCAAATAGGGACACTGAGCCCTTTGTTGGTCCATCTGAGGCCACCAGCAAGTGAGGAACAAATTTAGCCTCCTGCGTCTTAGCCTTTCAACTCCCATCCTCTTTCCTGGTCCACTGATCACTGATCTTTCTTGGCCTGCCTCCACAGGTCTTCGTGGCAATATGTCTTGATAGCAGCACCAAAGGCCAGTGACTCAGGTAGGGGGAGGCTGGGGCTGCCAACTTCCTGGGCGGAGCATTTACCCACTAAACAGACCGTCCTCTGAGTCACTGGGAGGATTGGGAGATCCTGTAGGTTGGGAGAGGCTGACTCATCCTTGTCTTTATTTCAGCTGAGGAGGAAAAGGCCTTACACGTGGGAGATTGGCCAGTTCGTCGTTGTTTCCCCACAGACTTGAAAACTGGAATTGAGCCATGTAGGCAAATGGAGTAGGCCTCAAGAAGATCCTTGTGACAACCCTAGAAGACATGAGCCAGGGAGAGAAAGGAGAGTCCAGGGTCCTTTCCAAACGCTGTGGGCAGGAGCGAAGATCAAGATACACGAAACTCAATATTCAAATTCAGACTCAGAAAAAGTACGTTTGAAGGATGTTGTTTGCCTTGCACAATAATCTTTCATTAGAAACGGCATTCCATTCTCGGCAATTTCCGGGGTTTGCTTATAGATCTGTCACTAGTTAAGAGAGAAGACACCCCAGAGTTCATAGCTCTAGGAACATCTGCCCCAGAGAATGGCAGCTGTGGTCACCTACAAGTTGCAGATCATCCCTAGTGCCCTTAGTTCCTTCACCCTAGTTGAGAGCGTCTCAAACCTTTAGAAATCACCTGGAGAGCTTGTGAAAAACACAGATGGCTGGGCCCCACC
This sequence comes from Equus quagga, assembly GCF_021613505.1. Lineage (NCBI taxonomy): Eukaryota > Metazoa > Chordata > Mammalia > Perissodactyla > Equidae > Equus > Equus quagga. Next base: position 80,796,288 of record NC_060278.1, read on the forward strand.
CCGAGTTTCTGATTCAATAGGTTTGGAATGGGGCCTGATCATTTGCATTTCTAACAAGTTCCCAAGTGATGCTCTTGCTGCTGGTCCAGGACGCTCACGCTGGGAATCACTGATGGAGTTAGACGCACCTGCCTGCACCCTCTGCCCACACCCCAGAGGACTTGGCTAGAGAGCGCTGCTGGGGAGCACTCCATCTTTATGCCCTTTATATCCCGGACGATAGGGCTCCACAGGACACTCTGCAATGCCTGGTGCACACGCTGCACATGCTGTGGGTGTTGCCTTTCCCACTGTCTGCTATGACTTGTTCACCCCTTCTCTGTCCTCAAACCTCCAACACCTCCTCATGTGCCCAGTCCAGCTGGTGAGGAAGACAGCTGCCATCTTCTTCATTGCTTCTCAATTCATTGAGGAAACAGATGCCATCATCTTCCCAACACCAAATCTTGAGAACCGCCTGCCTGGGGCCCACTCTCTCTGCCCATCCTCTCAGAGATGGAGGAGGTGTCCTGCTCCCACTCAAGGCCATTCACACCACTTATGTCCCTCCTCCTTAAGTTCTCCCTTCTCTTCTTTGTCTTCCCTCACTCCCTTTCTTATGGGAATAGTGGACCATTCCCACAAGCATACAAACATCTTCTAGCATCTCTTATCTTTTTTTTTAAAGTGCTACCCCAGACCTCCTTACCTGCCTCCAGCTACCACCCCATTGCTCACCTACCATTCACAGCAAACCTTCTTCAAAGTATTGTAGCTAGTTCCCATCACCACTTTCTCCCTTCCCAACCCACTGGAGTCTGCCTTCCTTCCTTAGCATGCTGCTGAAACCCCAACAACTCACTCATTGCCAAATCCAGGGGTCCTCACCTCAGTCTCTCAGAAACATTCAAGACCACTGACCACCTCCTGCCGGGAAGGCTTTCTGCTCTTGGCTTCTCCTGGTTTTCCTCCTACCTCACTGGACGCACCCTCTCTGAATGTTGGAGGGCCCTAGTCTTGGAACTGACTACCTCCCCTTTCCTACATTCTCTCTAGCCCCTTGGCTCCAACACGGTGCCTGCTAAATCCACATCCACAAGCCCATGACCACTCCCCTGCGCTTGGATTTTTGTCCAACTCCCTTTGAGCATCTCAAATCTCAACATGCCCAAAATAAAACTCTTGATTCCCTTGCCCAGTTTGAGTTTGTGTTAAAATATGCATAACATAAAATTTACCATTTTAACCATTTTTAAGTGTACAATTCAGTGGCATTAAGTACAGTGTTGTGCAACCATCGCCACTATGCATTTCCAGAAGTTTCTCATCATCGCAAACTGAAACTCTGTACCCATTCAATAAAAACACCCTCTTCCCCCAGCCCTCCCGCCCTCAGCCGCTGGTAACCACAATTCTTCTTTCCGTCTCTCTGAATTTAGCTATTGTGGGGACCTCATATTAGTGGAATCGTGCAATGTTTGTCTTTTTGTGTCTGCCTGCCCAAATTTTTCCTCCTTCAAGTTCCACCATCCCCCAATTGCCCAAGAATACTCCCTCGCAATTAAAATGAGTTTCTGAGCTGTTCTTCCATTTTATTTTTTCAGATATTTGTTTTGTCATTTAAAAGTTTTAAATATAGAAACTAAAATAAAATAGCCAAGAAAGACATAACACCATGCTTCTACCTCTCAGATTTAATCATTGTTAACATTTTATCAGTTGCTTTGCAATTTTTAAATACGAGAATAAGGCATTACAATTCAAATTGTAATCCCCTTTTAATTCCCACCACCAGAGGCAACAATAGGTAAATTAAATATGCATCATCTAGCCAATTTTTATAGTGTACACCTATACTATATTTCATCTAATCAAAGACACCATCATTTGTAAGATGTGCTGTTATTTAAAGCCCCACTTAAAAAGAAAAACACTGCCCGTTAAACTATGACGCAATACTTTGGAATCTTATATTTTCTTTAATACTTATTAAAATAACTCTTTTAGACTTATTTAGATATATATTATTTATCATATGATATTTCATTAGATGTAAAATGCCATTTATTTTAAGATGCATTCTGACTCAGATTTTTAAAAATGTGTCTTAGGATCAATGAATTATGACATCACTCGTGCACACAGAAGAAAGAAATTTCAAACAAAAGAAAATTGTTTAAGTATTCCTAAATCTTCACATCTAAAGTTCAACTCTTCTGCATCACTTTTTTTTTAATTAATAGACTTTAAAAAAAAGCTTTAGATTTACAGAAAAAATTGAGCAAAAAGTGCAGAAAGTTCTCATGGACCCCCTCACCCTCCCTCCCAATTTTCTTAATTTTTAATATCTTGCATTATTGTGGTGCGTTTGTTATAATTGATCAGCCAATATGGATACATTATTATTAACTAAAGCCCATAGTTTACATTAGGGTTCACTCTTGGTGTTGTACATTCTATGGGTTTGACAAATGTATAATGACTTGTATCCAACGTTGTAATATCATACAGATTAATAGTCTCACTACCCTAAAAATTCTCCATGCTCCTCCATTCACCCCTCTCTCCCCCCAAGCCCTTGACAAGCACTGATCTTTTCACTGTCTCCATAGTTTTGCCTTTCCCAGAGTATCATAGAGTTGGAATCATACAGTTTATGTAGCCTTTTCAGATTGGCTTCTTCCACTTAGCCTTAAATGGTTAATTAATCCTCAAATAGTCTTCAAACATCAAGGGATGCCAGTGTGTGGTCATACCACTAAGTCCCTGTACTTTTTGGTGAGCTTATTCTACTTTTTAATAATTTTTAAAATTATTTTCCTTACTAGAATGCAAATGCCCTAAGATATTTAGAGGTTATCCTGTATCCTCACACAGATAAGGAGAGGAAATTTGAGGTAAAGGAGAGAAAGGTCAGATGTGTTCGTCTAATCCAGTTTTTCTTGATTAAGCAGGTGGAAAAGTCACTTGCTAAAAGGAGAGAGAGGGCTGGAGGAAATGGTTCTGGACATTTGACAAGACAACAACCAATGCATTGGATGTATATGTGTGTGTGTAATGAAGAGCATTTGCTTCCATGTCAAAGAGAGTGAGATTGTAAAATACCCTGAAGACGCCTGCCTTTTTTTAAGGTATAAATTATATACAGTAACGATCACTCTTTAGTGTACAGTTCTGCAAGTTTTGAAAAGCTCATCTTATTGTGTTACCACCACTGCAATCAATATATAAAACAGTTGCATTATCCCAACATATTCCCCTATGCCCTGCGGTGGTCAACCCCTCCGCCCTTCCCCAGCCTCTGGAAGCCACTGGTTTTCTGTCCCTACAGTTTTGCCTCTTCTGGAAAAAATGGAATCGTACAGCTTGTAGCCTTTTGAGTCTGGCTTCTTTCAATTAACATAATGCATTTCACATTCATCCATGTTGTTGTGTATACTAATAGTTCGTTCCTTTTTTATTGCTGAGTAGTATTCTATTACATGGGTATACCACAATTTATCCATTCACTAGTTGAGGGACATTTGGATTGTTTCTTGTCTGGGAGATTATGACTAACACTGTTATAAACATTTGCATACAGATTTATGTGTGAATGTAAGTTTTTATTTCAGTTGGGTAAATGCATAGAAGTTGGATTGCTGGGTGATATGGTAGGTATGTATTGCATCTCTTTGTAGTTTTAATTTGTATTTCCACGATGACTAATGACATTGCACATCTTTTCATGTGTTTTTTTTTTGTCATCTGTATATCTTCTTTTGTGAAGTGTCTGTTCAAATCCTTTGCCCATTTTTATTCGGTTGTTTTCTTATCATTGAATTGAGAGTTCTTTTTATAGTCAGTTTTAAAACAGAAAAGCCTTACGATGATTCTATCATGTGTTTCCTTTAAGCCATATTTTTCTCTCTATGGTTTCATCAGATATTTTACAATGAAGGTAGTCATAGTCTTTCTGATGGCAGCAAATACTCTGGCCTTGAGATTACTTTTATCTCAACCCCCTGAAGCATTTGGTAGCAGTGGTTTTATTTTCCATTTCAGAAGCTCCTGAGAATTGGGCAAGTGGCAGAGCCATAAAAAGTGAGTGTGTCTGGCACTGGGAAGTGAATACAATTAAAAAGCATATTTACATTTTTTTTTCTCTTCGTCTATTTTCTACATCTCAGCCCTTTCATCTGAGTTCATTTTCCTTTTATCTAAAGTACTAACTGAATATTATTTAGTGAAGTTCTGCTGGGGAAAAACTCATAATTCAGATGTTCCATTTTATGGAAATGCCTTTATTTCTTCTTTCTTAAAAGACGTTTTAGCTTGGTATAGAATTCTATGGATTTTTTCCCCAAAACATTGAAAATATCAATCCAGTTACTTCCACTGCCATCTAACGAGAAGTAATCTGCTTTAACCCCCTTCTGGCTACTCTTCAGCTTTTTCTCTATCTTTGGTCCTCTATAGTTTCACTATGATGTAACAAGATACAGACTTCTTTTTATGCAGACTGTTTGGGATTGAGCTTCTTGAATCTGTGGATTGGTATCTTTCAATAGTTTCAGCAATTTTTCAGCTATTAGCTCTTCAAATATTGCCTCTGTCTCCATCTTGTCTCTCACTTCTAGAACTTTGATTAAATATATCTTAGAACTTCTCACTATGTTCTCTCAATCTCTGGCCCTCTTATCTGTATTTTCCTTCTTTTTGTCTCTTAAGTTTGTTATCTCACTGTTCAAATAAATGCCCATAAAATGCATCAAGACTAATGTACTGGGTGGATTGGTCACTCGTGTCTCCTGTACATCTGTTCTAGATGGCTTTTAGTTAATCCTCCATTGGCCCAGCCAGCATCCATCCATTATTTTATGCAACCACAATAACATCTTTGGGGAAAATATCATTCTCAGAACTAGCTTTCTAATTTAAAATTAGGGTGACCCAGTTTACTTGGGACAATCCCTGCTATCCTTACGTAAGTATCCACAACTCCCTCTTTCACTCTAAGTAGTCTTTTTTTTTTAAGATTTTATTTTTTTTCCTTTTTCTCCCCAAAGCCCCCCCAGTACATAGTTGTATATTCTTCGTTGTGGGTCCTTCTAGTTGTGGCATGTGGGACACTGCCTCAGCGTGGTTTGATGAGCAGTGCCATGTCCATGCCCAGGATTCGAACCAACAGAAACACTGGGCCGCCTGCAGCAGAGCACACGAACTTAACCACTCGGCCACAGGGCCAGCCCCCACTCTAAGTATTCTTTTTCAGAAATTAAACTGTATGAATACCTTATTCATATTAAATACCATGGCATCTTTTCATTAGCAGGAGCTACATAGAGCATCACAGTGATTTGCTTCTCTTGGTAACCTGTGCTTAAAATATTAATTTCTTCAGTGCTTTGAGAATTGACAGTACAATTTTGAGGTTTTTAAAGAACGTGTGATTTTGTCATCATTCCCTGTTTGCCTAAACTCATAGTTTCCTTTTTTCCCCAATTGAATCATACCACTAGAAATTAAACAGCTTCTGTTCAAAGTCAGCAAAAAGCTTCTGGGAAACTGATTTTCAGAGCTTTAGCAAAGTTTTCACATGACACATCAGTCAAACTGGCCTCTCTTTGTATAGAAATGTCTTTCATCCAATTTGAGGGGTTTGGGAATTTCTACTGCCTTTTGTTGCATTGCTTGGTGAATGACAGGCAAGCTTTTTGGCCACAATACAGTTTCATCAACTTACAGGTAGCTTTATTTTATTTCATAAAATCCCTAGTTGTTGCCTTGCAAGAAACAACAGAATTACAGTGATTCCTTCAACATCGCACAGGTGTTTTTCCCTACTAGTCTCTTTCCGTACATGGAATGTACCTAACTTTTCATTTCCACGCTAAATCCATGTAACATTGATAATAAATATGAAATGCTCATGAACTTCAACACATGATGTGCCAACATGCACATCACTCAAATGTAATGGTGACAATATGAACAACTATGACCAAGTTCATCCACGCTCAGGCAATGACAACTTCACCATGACCTCCACCTTGCCAAAAGCAATCATAAGGTATCCTCAATTGTGAACTGTATCCCAATAACAGAAAGTGCTAAAATGTGAAAAAAAATGTGCATCTTAGCATTGATGAAATACAGTAAAGTAAAATTTGATAGCATTATAAGAACAAATTAACAAATCTATCATCTTTGAGTGTATTTTTTAACAAACTTATTTCAATAATTGAGAAAAAAGTAAATTAAACATTTTTAAGGAGTATAGATTATTTGAACAATAGTATTAGTAAGCTTGATCTAAAGGGCATTTATAGAACTTCGTACCCAACAAGAGAAAAAAAACACCCTTCTTCTCAAGCACAAACATAATATTCACAAAAATTGACTACATAATAGACCACACAGCAATTTGCAACCAATGGCAAAGGCTGAGTGTCATAAATGTCCTCTTAATATAAAGCAATTAACTTATAAATCTAAAAAAAGAAAACTAAAAAACCCACATTTATAAATTATTTTAAACACATTTCTAAATTGGTTATAGATAAAATAAATTTATATAAAATCATGAAATACTACAAATATAAAGCAATAAAAATACTATATATTATTGTATATGGTAAGTGCCCCAACCATATCCCCTTTAACAGGTCAATGTGCTCGTCTCCAGCTTCTATGAGTGTTGCCTGCCAGCAGCACATGGCTGTCCCTTCTCCAGAGAACTGTCCTCAGTTCACAGGAGCCATCTCACCTGGGAGATTATGCCCCCACTTGCCACTCCAACTGGCAATTTATAGCCAATCATTGGCTCAAATAGGGGTACAAAAGCCCAGCCCAGTTGCCTCAAGGTTGAACCAGTTCTGTGGCCATTCATGCTCCAGAGCGCCTGGTGGATCAGGCCCAGGTAGACTCCAGCTGGAACCACATTCTTGCTTAGCTTCTTCCTCTCCCTTATCCAGCTTCCCTCAGCTCCCTTATTCTGAGAGCCCTCTCTCAATAAATCCTGTACACAAGAATCCCCATCTTAGGCTCTAATCCTAGGAAAATGACATAAGATTGATGTATAGCTGTAAGTGATAATATTAGAAAGAAGAAAGACTGAAAATTATTGAGCTAATCAGCCAACATTTTACATAAGGAAAAGAATAATGGAATAAATCCAAAGGAAGCAGAAGGAATGAAATAATAAAATCTAGGAATTAAGTACATACACAATATATAAGAAAGAAGGCACAACTTAATATTAAAATGAAAAAAATGCATAACGATAGAAAAAACAGAAATTTAAACTATAAACAATTCTAAAGTACGAACAACTTTTTGCTGCTAAACTTAAAAACTCAGATGAAATGGGTAACTTCCTGGAAAATCTATCTATCGAAAACTGACTCAAGAAGAAATAGAAAAGCTAAATAATTCTATAACCATCTGAGAAATGTAATCAAAAGTTTAAAAATTTACCCATTAAAAAAGTTTTATAGGCAGTTCCTTCCAAGGATTCAAGTAACAGATCATTCCAATCTCATGCAAAACGTTCCAGAAAATAAGAAGAGAACCTGCCCCAATTCATTTTTATGAGGTTAGAAAAACCTTGATACCCAAACCACAGAAGAACAAAATGAGAAAGAGATATCACTTATAAACACAGATCTAAAAGTTCAAAACAAAATTCTACAAGCTGTATCAAGAAATATTTTTAAAACAGCAATACATCATACCCTAGTTGGATTTACCTCCAGAACTCAGTAATGGTTCAACATTAAAATACATTAAATATTCACCTAATTATTAAATTTTAAAAATATACAAGATTATCTCAACAAAGAAATAGTTTTTAAAAATTTACACCCATAAAAATAAAAATTCTTAGCTATCCAGCAACAGAAAGCCTGGTAAAAGATAACCAACAAAACCTTTCTAAAATATACTTGGGGCCAGCCTGGTGGCGCAGCAGTTAAGTGCACACATTCCACTTCGGTGGCCTGGGGTTCGCTGGTTCAGATCCCGGGTGCGGACATGGTACTGTTTGGCAAGCCATGCTGTGGTAGGCGTCCCACATATAAAGTAGAGGAAGATGGGCACGGATGTTAGCTCAAGGCCAGTCTTCCTCAGCAAAAAGAGGAGGATTGGTGGCAGATGTTAGCTCAGGGCTGATCTTCCTCAAAGAAAAAAAAAATCATACTTAATGGAGAAACATTAAATTTTTACCATTAAAATTCTAGAATAAGTCAAGAAAACCCACTATCATTATTTCTGTTCACCTTATGCTGGAAGTCTGGCCAGCCTCCTTCTGAAAGTTCAGGAAAACTAACTTTAAATAGAAATAAGCAATAGACAATTATCTAGGCCAAACCTCATACAATGTTATCATAAGAAAAGAGAGAATAAGGAGCAAAATAACATCTCTACAGACAACAAAGATGAGCCGGAAAGATACACCCACAAAACAGATTTTAAAATGTAACTACTATCTCTAAATGAGCTAAAAGATAATGAGAAGATGATATCAGATGTGAGATAACAACATGAATCAGAATAGAAAAACTTCGAGGGGCTGGCCCGGTGGCATAGGGGTTAAGTTCGTGCACTCTGCTTTGTAGGCTGGGGTTTGCAGGTTCGGATGCTGGGTGTGGACCTAGCACGGCTCCTCAAGCCATGGTGTGGCGCCATCTCACAAAAAATAGAGGAAGATTGGCACAGATGTCAGCTCAGGGCCCATCTTCCTCACCAAAAAAAAAAAGAAAAAAGAAAAACTTAGAAATAAAGTGACAAGACTGAAGAAAGAATTATAAATAAAATCATTTCAGAAAAGAGGACTAAACTAGAATGAATACAAGTAAACTTCCTTTTAAGGGTACAACCAGGGAATTGTACACACCACTTCCACTTGTACCCCATTAGCCTGGGTACATGGCCACATCTGGCTGCAGAGGAGTCTAGGAAATGGGATCATAACTGAGCAACTAAGTTCCTAGCAAACGCTTCTATTGCTATAGAACAGGAGAGATGACCCCAAAGTTCTAGCAAATGAATGATCCTGTTACCAAACTACGTTCGTGGTTTTTTGGGTTTTTTGTTAATTTTATTTCTGAGTTTTGGTTCAGCTCAGAACTTTTTTTTTTTTTGAGGAAGATTAGCCCTTAGCTAACATCTGCTGCCAATCCTCCTCTTTTTGCTGAAGAAGACTGGCCCTGAGCTAACATCCGTGCCCATCTTCCTCTACTTTATATGTGGGACGCCTACCACAGCATGGCTTGATGAGCGGTGCCATGTCCACACCAGGGATCCGAACCGGCAAACCCTGGGCCACAGAAGCAGAACTTGCTAACTCAACCACCGCACCACTGGGCCAGCCCCAACTAGGTTCATTTTTGCCCGCCGCCCAGAAAGCCAAACACCAAAGACGACAAGATTGCAGCAGAGAGAGAGTTTACTCACAAGGCAGTCACGTGAGGAAGCGAGAGCATGAGTCTCAAATTTTCTTCCCTGAAAATAAGGACTCAGGGATATTTATGGGGTAGGGGGCAAGGTGGTCTGACATGTGGAGAGAGGTGATTGGAGGGGAGGAGAGGTGAGGTAATTGATGATGTGCGCAAGCGTAGTCAGACGTCCCACATCTTCATAAGATGCATATTCACAAAACGGAGGTGTTAGCATGACCTGAGGGTGGAGTTTTTAGCCTCTTGACGTCAAAAGGTTGCCTATCAGACATCTGCACGGCCCAGCTGATGAGTTGGTGGTCTCAAGTGGCCTGAAGTGGACAAGGAGTTCTAATTCCTGAAAAACAGCTCACACACCCATTACCATGGTGACCCAGGCTCCAGGGAGATGTTATCTATAGGAGCCTAGTGGGAGTCAGATAGCATATTGCCTAAGCAGCACAGTTAACAATGGGCGGGTTAAACAGCTCAAAGCTATAATCAGTAATTACAAAAAGGAAAAAACTTTAGTACCTAGATACTTAAATCATCAATGGCTGTTTGCCGGTTTCAATTCCAGCTCAAAGTCCAGGATCTGTGGGAGATGTACAGCTCTCTCCATGAGGTCTAGATAAACTTCTCCGAGGTCAGTGACCTGTAAAATAAAATACAAGTTATCTGGCACCCACTACATGTGGGGCCGTGTACAATGATGCAGTTGAAACAGGATAACTGCAGCAAAACTCTCATTTGAAAAATGGGAGAATGAGAAACACATCCAGCAGCCAGTGGTCCCAGCTACTCCCAAGCCCACTATGTAGGTAAGAGTCACTGCCCTGATGGTGGAGGGAGTTCCTTGTCAGCCCGTTTGGTTCTCCTCATCTCTTCTTTGGCAGTGGCGTTGCCCACTTGGGCAATTTAATTCTTCTCCATTTAAAATGAACACGAAGCATGTGCCTTTCCCGGGTTCTGCACAGCTTTCACAGCTGGCTTCTGACTGGTGTGGGTCTGGGGTTGCTTTAAGGATTACAGACCAGGCTTGGAGTTTCTCGAGCAATCCAGCCCCTTTAAACCCTTAGAAGGTTTCAGGTGGCTTTATCCACACTCAATTTGATGTTTAAGTAACCTTACCCAAAGAACATCTTTTCTTTTCCTTTCTCTTTTTTTTTACATTTGAAAACTCTTGACTTTTATTCGTTGGCCCCTACACTATGTGATATCCTCCCTTATTCAGCTTGACCATAGCTCCCTAAGGGCATATGAAATAATACACATGGATGTTCCAATGTTTGTGTTTTTCCAACACCACCAAGCAATTCTTCAATTCTCAGCGGACATTCACTGGGTGTCCTACAATTTAACTCAATTCTGATACTTCCTGGACATAGTGGCAGATCCCATAGGTTAAGGGTTCAGTCCCACAAGACCGCCCCACTCCACCCCAAGCAACTTCACGTGCCAATCACAAGTCCAGGTTGTTCAACCTGCTATAGATGGGAGGTTTCCAAGACCTCTTCCTTGGGTTTGATTAATTTGCTAGAGCAGCTCACAGAACTCAGAGAAACATTTTACTTACTAGATTACTGGTTTATTATAAAAGGGTATAACTCAGGAACAGATAGATCGCAAAGATGCATAGGGCAAGGTATGAGGAATGGGTGCGAGCTTCCATGCCCTCCCCAGGTGTGCCACTCTCCCAGCACCTCCACATGTTCACCAACCCAGAAACTCTCCAAACACCGTCCTGGTGGAGTTTTATGGAGGCTTCATTGCATAGGCATGACTGATTAAATCAATGGCCATTGGGTATTGAACTCAATCTCCAGCCCCTCTCCCTACCCTGGAGGTCAGGGGCGTGGAAGTGAAGATTCCAACCCTCTAATCTCCTGGGTGGCTCCCCCAGCAACAGCCCCCATCCCCTAGTATCTTCCAAAAGTTGCCTCATTAACAGAAGAAACTCAGTGTGGTTGAAAGAGGTTTGTTATGACTATCAAGACACCTTTACCACTCTTAGCACTTAGGAAATCCCAAGGGTCTCAGGAGCTTTGTGCCAGGAAACCTGGGACAAAGACTAAATATGTATTTCTTATAATAAATCACAATATCACAGATGTGAAGGCAACAACTATAATCTGATCATTGCTGCTGGACAGATGCCCATTTTACAGTCAAGAACCCTTCTGTAACTGCTTGAGAAAGCCTTGGGGTCCCAGTCTTATCTCTTGCTTAGGATGTCATTTCAAAGCCACCTCTTACAGACACATAGGTATCAGGGATGGTTCATCTCCAGGCTCCTTAGTGCTGGGATCAACCCCTGTAGCCATTTGGAGAGGTATCTAAACAACCCTCTTTGCCTCTTGTGTGCGGCCACACCTGGTACAAGAAAACTAACCCCTTTGAGCCACCACCTCAAGGGCTGCAGTTACTTCCTAAACACAATCACATTTCCATTTAGATCCCAGACAGCCAGTTCAAGGCAGTCTTCCACAAATCAAACCTCTTGGGTGAATCAGATACCAGTCTACTGTGTCCTTCAAGCTCCAGGAGCACCATCAAGCTTTCTGAGTGGTGTCATCGAAGACCCTCTCATTTGACCTTGATAAGGGGGAAGCACCCCTCTACCTCATCCAAAGGAGGTAGACCCATCACACAGTGCCTCCAAAAAAATTCTAATTTTCAACTCTCTCTTTCTGCCTCACCAAACTCTTTTATGGGCCAGAGGAGGGAGGGTCATCTAAGGTTCCCAAAGTTGGTTTCTAATACCTCTTTCCACATCCTGCAGAGATGGTTTAACAGCACTTCCTCTGGGTGCTAAGGTTGGGATGGTGCCACCTACTGCCTTAGGACCTCAGCTGAAATCAGGACACAGAGTCTGATCCTGCCATACACATTGACATCCTGCCATATTCAAGGGTGACAAACAACCGAGCAGAGGCCTCCAAACCTCAGGGATATTTTTCAACTGGGAACATGAGGCTAAATTAAGTGCTTCCTCTGTGGGACGGAATGTTTTGGGGGGTGGAATCACTTAATTCTAACGCTTTTTCATGAATGAAAAAATAAATAAATAAAAAGTATTCACCAGGAACATCCTCACCGTTCGGAAATTCTCAACTCGGCTCCCAACGCCACTTCCTGCTGCAGAAGGAAGGTGGGTTCCGTTCCAGATATTCTGGGCCCAGCCTTGGCTGGCTTCCCTGGATGGTGTGTTTATTTGGCAGTTGCCACATTCCTCCTCCACCCCCATGTCCCATCTGAGCTTTCCTCCTCCGTAGGTGGATACTGAAGGACAATGGAAAACGGGGGGGCCTCATTTCAAAGAGCTTTCCCTTCCTCCATCCATCCATCCCCCACTCTCAACTCCTTCCCACTGCTCACGGAGCAAACCCTTACTGGTAACGCCCTGCCTTGTGTTCTGCTAATCACTCAAGCCCCTGGAATCTTGCTTCTGCCCTTATTACCCCATTGAAACTGTTCTTCAATGATAATGTCCTCAGGGGACCTTTGTGCGTCTTCGTTGACTTACGCTCTTGGGATCATTTGACTCATTAACCATTTCCTCCTTCCTTGGCAGTGTTCTTGGTTTCTTTGGCACCAGGTCCTGGCTTTCCTCTTACCTCAAGGAAGGCTTCATGGACGAGGTGGGGCTTGCAGTAGATCCTGAATCTGCGGACCATCTGGACAGGTGAAGCAGTCCAGGGAAACATCCAGTGGAGGGAAATGGCTGGAGGGGAGAGAGAGCTGACTGTGACTAAGCCAGATTGTAGGACATTCCACAAGAAACCGGCCTGGATTCTCAGGAATTTTTACTCTTAGGAGATGCATTCAGAAGTGTTTAGAAGTGATATATCATACCTGCAATTTACTTAACAGATTGTTTCAGAACGTTTTCATTGTTTTCAGAATGTTTCAGGAAAAGCATATATTTATATATATACATAAATAAAGCAAATATCAGAAAATATTTCCAATTTTGAATCTAGGTAGCAAGGTATTGTATATTGTACAGGTGTTTGTCATACTGCTCTTTCATTTTTTTCTGTATGCCAAGAAGTTTCCATAACACAAAGTTGAGGAAATAAAAGCTTTCCTTTGATAATGGGGGTGGGAGAGGAAGCTGGCACTCAAAGAAAAGATGTGGGGTGTTTATAACTATTCTTATGGTTTCATTTTTAATTATCATACACATAACTCATGTTGATTGTAAAAAGTTTCAAAAACGCAAGTAAAAACAAAGACACAAATAGAAATCACCCACGATCACAGCTCTCAGGGGAAACACTGCTGTAAATGTTTTACTATATTTCCATCTGATCTTTTTAGATTTTTATTTAACTAGATTCCCCTTTCCCCTCAGCCCCCGGGCTTCTGATGTGTTTGGGGTCATAATTACCCAGGTTTTGCTGGGTTTGCTCCCAACTCAGAACCCCAAAGTGCCAAAGCAGGAAGGTGGCTGGAGCTCAGACAGGTCGTCCCACTGTCCTGTTCAGGGCCAGCTTCCATGCTCCCAGGGGGCTCCAAGAGGGTCGCAGATGACCGTGTGTCAGCTGTGAGGCCTGAGGCAGAAAACTGGGACTGAGGCAGAGCCTGATGCCTTCCCAAGGGAGTGATGGGGCCTCTGGCCTGGGTTCCTATCCTTCTGTAATGGAACAGAAGACCCAAGCTCACACGTGCAAATATGTCTCTACACACACACATGTGCAAACACACCTCCACATACACAACATGCAAACATACTCTCCCCACACACAAACACACATACACACTACACGCTTGCCATTTGCTCTGATACCTCAGAAACTAATAGGGGAAATTAATTCATGTCTTGCCTTTCTTTTTTCCAAGGACAAAAAAGTAAACATTTTCCCCCTCTCCCTTCTAAGGAAGGGCATTTAGAGGAGAAGAATAATTGACGGCTTTTTTTGTATTTCCAGAGCTCCCTGTGAAAACTATCACTGTGACGTCTGGACCAAAGGTAGACAAGCTGATTCTTTGAGACCACAAGGAAAATGGGCCCATCGCAGGAGTGGCCACCAGAAGCTGCAGTCCAGAGGCCCTCCCAGCTTCCTCGACTGCAGGAGTCCCTCCTGGCTGACTTCAAACCAGCCCACAGAGGAAGGCAACCAAGCATAGCTATCTTGGCGGGCAGGCCTTTGGAATTAGGTTTATTTTTATTTTTCCAAAGCAAGCCAAGTGACATTTTCTTTTTACACCAGGGTCTTGTGAGGTAATTCATACGTGTTGTACCAACAACAGCTCTGGGCACTTGGGATAAGCAGCAACCTGGAGCAATTAAAGTCCAGCTTTGACCTAACTCACAGAGGGACTCCAGAGAGTAATTCACACCAGAGTGTCCCACCTTGAGACAAGGGGTCAGCCTGTTTTACCCAGTCCATCTGTCATTGGCGGAGGCCCACAGCGGGTGGGTGTGTACACAATCTGCCAGGCATTACGGACACAGTGATTCAGCACAGGGCAATGCTCAAGCGCAGGGCCAGCTGGAGGCCGTGGCCGCCAACACTCATTCACAGGAGCTGGGCAATGGGGCAAGTGTGGCTAAAAGGGATCTCGGCAGGCGCCAGACCATCTCCTCCTGCACCTTTTGTACCAGCAAGAGCTCCAAGCTGTTTCTAGAACAGCTCCAAGTGGTTCCCACACTTGGGCAAGCATTCCCTGGAGGACTCCTTCAAATACACGTTGCTGAGCTCCACCCACAAGTCTTCTGATTCCGCAGATCTGGGGTGAGGCCTGAGAACTTGCATTTCTTTTCTTTTCTTTTCTTTTGTTGAGGAAGACTTGCTCTGAGCTGACATCTATTACCAATCTTCCTCTTTTTTTGCTTGAGGAAGATTACCCCTGAGCTAACATCTGTGCCAGTCTTCCTCTATTTTGTAGAAGGGTCATTACCACAGCATGGCTTGATGAGCGGTGTAGGTCCACACCCAGGATCTGATCCCCTGAACCTGGGCCGCCCAAGCAGAGCACACCGGACTTAACCACTATGCCACAGGGCCGGCTCCAGAGCTTGCATGTCTAACAAATTCCCAGGTCATGCTCTTGTTGCTGGTCTGGTGTCCAAACGTTGAGAACCACAGCTCCACACTTTGGGACCCACAATTCCCAGCGACTGAAGCCTGGGTTACAGGAGTAAACGGGCTCTTCTGATAAGGTCGTCATTAACCTTTCATGCTCAGCTCCCTGGGGCACGCTGGTTTGGGGCAGCAGATGGGGGAAGAGCCCAAAGAAAGAGGGAGAGGCCAGGAGTGGAGAAGAAAGCTTAGCTGCCGCAGCGCGAGGCTCTCACCCTGGCTGGGAGCCTGAGTTTCCTGAATGGAGAACAGGAGAAGGAGAGCCCTGGCTCCTTTCCCGGAGGGAACAAGGCCTTAGGCTCTGAGAGCCAGGTTTGAGTCGGCCCGTGCTCCTGGCCTCCACACCCCTCCAGTGGCTCCCGGGGGATGATGCTTACACTCAGCCCCACACACCGGCAAAGCAGGGAGGGAAGGTCTCCCTGCGGCTGCCCGTGAGCAGCCCAAGGCCTGAGAGCAGAAGGGACATGTCCACTGACCCAGCTCATGAAAAGCAGACCCAGGTTGGAGCCCAAGACTTCGAGTGATTCTCCCAGAAGGGAAAGGCCTCCTCTTGTGTGTGTTGTTTCTCCTGATCTCCCTCAAACTCAACAGCAGGCCGGTGGCACAAAGCCAAAGAGCTCTAATCCCATCCAGGGCTCTTTCCTTTGCAAGTTCTGGGAGAACTTTCTCTAGTCTCTCACAGAACTCTTCAGACCCCAGATGTGTGAGCTTTTCCCCACATCAATACAATTCATTTCTCTAGTGGACACTAACTGGGTGTCTTACAATTTAACTCAATTCTGACACTATCTACCTAGAGATAGCATCAGACCCCAAAGTTTAGGACTGCCCCCAACTTCAGAATGTGAATTGGTGCAGCCACTATGGAAAAGAGTATGGGGGTTCCTCAAAAAACTAAAAATAGAACTACCATGTGATCCAGCAATATCACTTCTGGGTGTATGTCCAAAGGAAATGAAAACAGGATCTCAAAGAAACATCTGCACCCCCATAGTCATTGCAGCCTTATTTACAATAGCCAAGATATGGAAACAACCTTATGTGTCTGTCAACGGATGAATGGATAGAGAAGATATGATTTATCTATATATAATGGAATATTACTCAGCCATGACAAAAAAGGAAACCCAGCTATCTGCAACAACTTGGATGAAACTTGAGGGCGTTATGCTAAGTGAAATAAGTCAGACAGAAAGACAAATACTGTATGACCTCACTTATATGTGGAATCTAAAAACACTAAACTCAGAGAAACAGAGAGTAGCATGGTCCTGGGGCATGAGGGAAATGCAGAGATATTGGTCAAAGGGTACAAATTTCCAGTTATAAGATGAATAAGTTCTGGAGATCTAATGTAACAGTATGGTGACTATAGCTAATAATATTGTATGATGTACTTGAAAGTTGCTAAGAGAGTAAACCTTAAATGTTCTCATCACCAAAAAGAAATCATCATTATGTGACAGAATGGAGGGGTTAGCTAACTCTACGATGGTGATCATTTTGCAATAGATGTGTATCACACAACACATTGTACACCTTAAACTTACAAAATGTCATATGTCCATCACAACTCAATAAAGTTGGGGGAAAAAAAGACGACTCCCCACCTCAGATACCAGTCACAAGTCCAGGCCACTCACACTTCTGACCCACCGGCTATAAATCAGAGTTCCCATGCCTCCCTCCTCAGTTCCAATAATTTGCCAATGGCTCACAAACTCAGGGAAACATTTACTTCCACTTACCAGGTTATTATAAAGGATACAGATGAACAACCCGATGAAGAGGTACATAGGGCAAGGTCAGGAAGGGTCCCTCCGTCCAGAGCCTATGTAGGGTCCCCACCCTAAGTTACCTTACTAGCATAAACTCAAGTGGGATAGAAAGGGCTTGTTATGAATAACAAAAGACACTCCCATCACTTAGGAAATTACAGGGGTTTAGGAGCTCTATGCCAGGAATAAGAACAAATATATATATTTCTTATTAGCCACAAGGGAATGAATACTCTGCATAAACTGGCTTTTAAAAAAAGGAGAATTTAGGGACCGGCCTGGTGACACAGCAGTTAAGTGCGCACATTCCGCTTTGGTGGCCTGGGGTTCACCGGTTCGGATCCCGGGTGTGGACATAGCATCGCTTGGCAAGCCGTGCTGTGGCAGGCGTCCCACGTATAAAGTGGAGGAAGATGGGAGCGGATGTTAGCTCAGGGTCAGTCTTCCTCAGCAAAAAGAGGAGGATTTGTGGCAGATGTTAGCTCAGGGCTAATGTTCCTCAAAAAAAAAAAAAAAAAAGGGAATTTATTGGTTCACATAGATGAAAGTTTCCAGGGTAGCAACCTTCAGGAATGGCTTAATCAGGGCTCAAACAATGTCTGTCTCTCAGCCCTGCCTTCTTTCAGGTTCTTTCAGGTCCTGGATTTAAAAGGGCAGCAGCAGCTCCAGACACCTCTACCTCTTAGCAGGTCGAGCAAGAAAGAAACTTTTCCTGGTTTCTCAGGTCCTGGGATCGGCTTTGGTTAAGCTTGATTGGCTGACTGGCTTAGGCCTAGGTCAAAGGTGAGCTAGGGGGCTGAGAGGGAGGGAGGAAAGGCTCCCCAAAGGAAAATCTGCTACCGGGAAAAGGGAGAGTGGAGGTGGAACAGCAAAACCCACAGATAAGCACCTTCGAGAGTGCTGCCTCCTTGTCTGCTTGCCTAGTTGTTTGGTCATCTGGTTGCCTAGATGTCTAATTCTCTGCCTGTCTGGTTACCTGGTCAAAAGGGACCTGTCTCAGGGTGGGGTGCTCTGGTGGAGGGGATCACCTTGTCTCCACCAGGCCCTGAAGCTGAAGAATGAAACACAACTTCTAAGTCCCTGGTTCCTCATTAGCTGAGGATGGGCGGTCTGGTGGACACATTTGGGGAAACATGAGGGAGGGTCCCCACTTCTCCTGTGGGTGCTCTCTAAGGAGCCAGGGAGTGGACCCTGGCCTGAGTTCCTGGATACTCAGCCCTTGACCTGACTGTCTCTGGGGATTGGGGGCTACAAAGATAGATTTGGGGTGCAACAGAGAACAAAGATCCTAGTATCAGTCAGAGTTCCAGAAGCAAAGCGATGCAAATTCAAATTAGGATAATTCTAGGAGAGTTTACTAAAGGGACTATTTATAAAGGTTTGGGCAGCGTATCAGAAGATCTCAAGGGAAGGAACAGTAGTGACAGCTGGATTCTGTGACCGCTCCTGGCCTTCGGGCCAAGTGGGGGGAGCTGTTAGCCAGGAGTGTTAGAGCCTGCAGCCAGAGAGGGCTGAATGGAGATAGCTACCTGACAAGAAGCTGTGACCCAGGACTGCGAGACTGAGACACAGCCTGGCTGCAGCTGCCTGGGCTTCAGGAGGCTTCAGGAAGGACCTGGGGGAATAAATGCCTCACCTCTCTCATTCCTCCCAACCTCCAATTTCCTGCTACTGCTCCCATTGGTTACACCCAACCAGAAGCCAGAGTGCAGGCAGCCCACTGGGGCAGCCACACAGCTCAGCCTCCTGGGGTACAGAGCTGAGTGGAGAAACTGGGAAAGTGGGCCTGGGGAGAGCCTAGAGGAGCCCTGCGTACGAGCAGTGTGTCTGGGGGCTCTCCAGGGACTGCTAAGACCTAAATCCAGAGGTCTGGTGGTTGTCCGGGAAAGAGGAAAGGGGTCTCAAGGGATCAGCCCCACATCCCAGAACAGACAAGGCAAACACAGCAGCAGAGGGGAATGAGTAAGGCCCGCCTGGGGTCAGCCAGGCCACAGGTAGAAAAGGCCCCATACGCTGCCAGGACTCCAGGAGCAGGAGGGGTGGGCAGCGCAGTGAGAAAGGCCAGCTGGGCAGAGAACACTGGCTCCAAGTGTCTCCGAGACAACGGAGCTGAGTAAGGGACACATTTAGACTTTGTGTCCTCATGTCTTCTCTGAGCAGCTCCAGTGCTCCTCCTCGGGGTGGGGAAAGTTGCTGACAAACTCAGACACGCTGAGAGGTAAGGGCCGCAGTCAGAGTGGGCTTCATGAGTGTGACACCTGTGCAGTCACACAGGACCCTATACCTGGCTTCACACTCCACTGTCACTGTCTTGAAATTCTTCATAATTTTTGAAGAAGAAACCCTGCATTTTCATTTTGCATGGGGCTCCACGAATCATGTAGCTGGTCCTGACTACAGAGTGCTAACTTTTTCAGAGTGCCTGGAAAAGGGCAACACTTAACCCTAGGGCTTCCTGCACAGTCACACGGTATGACAGGCTGGTGGCAGAGATACTTAGGCTGAGGAGAAGGGTGTGTCTTGGAGCCTCATACATCAAGTTGTGTAGATGAATGCCTACTGTAGCCAGGGTCAGGATTAGCCCCACACACAACATGAAGCCTAAGGGCAACGCAAATCCCAGGAGGCAGTCACAAAAAGAGTGGGGTCCTGATGACAGTGACTGTTGGACAAGGTCTGTGGCCCTGGCCCTACAGGCTGCAGGCTGAAGGGCTGGGTCACTTCCAGCTCCCCAGCCTGAGATGCTCTGTGTTCCGTGTGCCCACACAGCACCAGCTGCCCTGCCAAGGTGCCAGGGTTATCTGGCAGCCCCCAGTGCCTGGTGTCCTCTTACATCCTATGACACCAACTCAGGCATCTTAGATGTCTGAAAGGGGGTGGGCAGGAGCCAGCTTAAATGGCCCAAGGACGGGAGGTCAGCAGCGGCAGAGCAGGGAGCCACCAGTGAGTGAAGCCCCTTCGGGTCTCCCCTGGGTCTTTCATCTACTTCCTGATATGCTGACACAGCCACCGCTCCTGTGGGTAGGGGGAATCACAGAGATGGGCAAGAGGAGGGCAAGTGCTATGTCACCCCCACAGCAAAAGTCTGAGGACCTATTCTATGCAGAGCACTAACAAGGCCCTCCCCCCAGTGGCACAAGGTAAGTACTATTCTTAGGCTCATTGAACAGAGTTTTATGGTCCTGGCACCACAGTGGGTGCCAGAAGCCAGAGAAAGCCCCAAGAAAAGAGATGCAGGTGCTGGTAGCTGGAACTCATGACGCTGGGGTGTTGGCTAGGGCTCATACAGCATCCACCACACCTGGCCTGAAGGCAGGAGTGTGGACCCTGATTCTATGTTATGCTTGGCAGTGCCAAGGGGAAGCAGAGTTGCTGCATACTGAGCACTGTTTGTGAGACCTTAGGCTAGAATCCCTTTATAAACAAGCTCTCTTGAATAACAGCCACATAAGAAGTCTTATTAATTGCCCCCATTTCACGGATGAGGAAACTGAGGCTCAGAATGATGTGTCTGTCTTGCCCAAGACACACCCAAGATGGTAAATGGCAGAGCTGAAATTCACACCCAGGTCGGTCTGATTCCAGGTAAGACTCAAAGAGAACGAGAACGTGGGGACGTGCAAGATGCCCGCATTAGGAGACCGCTGGGCAGATGAAGGGCCTTTCACGCCATAGGGAGCTGATGAAGAATTCTGAACCAGTGACAAGATTGGGTTTGGGGTTTCAAGAGGTGGCTCAGGCTGTGTGGGAAGAACTGAGGGGGGCTCGGCCAAGCCTGGAGGCAGGAAGGGCGGTGGGGGGCTTTTGCATTTGCGGGTGCTTTTAATTAGACCGTGCTTACCTCGCAATCCTGTGCTGCCCCCAAGTGGTAGTTCAGCAGAATTGATTCCTTCACCAACCAAGCGCGGGGAGCAGACGTTTGTCAAACGTGAGGGTGCCTCACAATCACCTAGAGGGCTTATTAACACACAGAGGGTCTGACTCAGTAGGTGTAGGGTGGGCCTGAGAATTTGCCTTTCTTGCAAGTTCGCAGGTGATGCTGATGGTCTGGAGACCACACTTTGAGAACCACAGGCTTAGTTGCTTTTAAGGGACCGCCCCCGTCAGGCTGCCGCGCAGGGAACAGGGGTTAAAGAGGATCCTGGCCTTTTAGAGCTGCAAACTCAGAAAGGAGACACCGAAGCAAGCGGGGAAGTTTCTGAGGGTGCTGGGCTCCGAGAACGGTTAGGACTCAAAGGAGCCAACTTTCCGAGGAGGCAGGAGCTTTGAGACATCTGTGAAACAGCTGCTTCATTTGCATATGTCATTTCTGCGTCTTTAACAATAGACAGCATTTTTTATCAGTCTTCTAAGCACTTTACATGTCTTCATTCTCACCACAAGTCTGTGAGGCAAATTCTATTATCCTTCTGTATGAGCTGAGTTATAGCCCCCAAAATTCATGTTTAAAGTCCCAACCACCAATACTTCAGAATGTGACTACGTTGGAGACAGGGTCTTTAAAGAAGGAATTACATTAGACTGAGGTCATTAGGGTGGGCCCTAATCCAATATGACTGGTGTCCTCACACGAGGAGGAGTTTAGGACACAGACACACACAGGCGGAGGACCATGTGAAGATGCAGGGAAAAGACGGCCATCTAAAGGCCAAGGAGAGAGGCCTCAGAGGAAATCAGACCTGCCGACACCTTGATCTCGGACTTCCAGCCTCCAGAACTGTGAGAAGATAAATTCCTGTTGTTTAAGCCACCTGGTTTGTGGTACTTTGTTATGGCAGCCCTCGAAAACTAATATACCTTTAGTTTACAGATAAGGAAACAGAAGCACATAGAAATTAAATAATGTGTCCCGTTGCTACTTGAACCCAAGTACTCTGGCTCCAAGCCATATTCTTTTCTGAGCTTCTTCAACTCTCATTGGACTATTCAGATGGTTACCTAAAACTCATCTTACCACACTCCTCCCACTTCCATGCCTTCCTCCCCACTCCAGCACATCCCTCCACCTCTCTGGCCCAAATCAACCTTGTCCCTCCCCTGCCTAAAGGCCTCAATGGCTCCCCACTGCCTTTAAGATTAAGCTTTTCAAAACCACTTGCAGACATCATGACGCCTCCCCCCTCAATACTTCAACATGTGTTGTCACCCCAGAAAGGCAGGATGAATGCCAACAAGTGACATAGCAAGCGAAGTGTCTAGGTGACGACCACAACCACTGGGATGCTGGATCTTGCTTTGCCTTGTTAACTGGCTCTGCTGCCTTCTGGTTAGCTTGTATTTTGAGCTGATCTGCTCTGTGCTGCATTTGCTGAGTCCTACTGATCATTAGTTCTAGACTTTACCAGCCTAAGCTGGAAGTTTCAATAGTTGGCATTTAGGGACAGGAGTATGGGATTGGGGCCCTCCTTGATGTGGCCCTAGGTCGTGTATCTTGGCCTGGACCTACCTATCTGTATGTTTCATCAAATTGTGTGTCTCCATTCCAGCATAAACCATGACTGATGCTAGGCTCGGGGAGACAATAACTCTTACCCTGTGACTGCTGAGCATGTGCCCGATGTCCTGTGCAATATTCAGTCCCAACGGTGCTCGCTCCTGTGGAGGAATGGTCACCATGTGGCCCGCTAGGGTCCACGCTGCTAAAAGCAGACGTCTCGCCAGGACCTCGTGAGGCTTAAGTGCCTCTGCTGCTGCGGCCAATGCAGACATCATGACGCCTCCCCCCTCAATACTTCAACATGTGTTGTCACCCCAGAAATGCAAGGGGTGACAGGGAGAAGACACCATGGTACCCATGGCACACACTTATGAAAAGTGCCTGGAATGCTTTCTGCCTGCCCCTCTTGGAGGGTCGGAGGGCACCATGACCCTGTTGGACAACTGTAAAAAGAACCAAAAAAAGACTCTGGAATCAGTTGCGTGTGGTGCCTTATCTACACACAAAAGGGCTACACCGCTTCCTGCTTAGGCTGCGGTCCTTTAGCCAAAAAGGTAACAATTGCCGCGGAGGAGGCTTCCACTCCTGACAGTGCTGATTGGCAGCTCTCTGGAGGAAGAGACTTACAAATATGAGAAGAGTAGAGGGGACCTGCCCCAAAGTAACCACTGCTTCCCAAAATGCCCTGATACACGGGGAGAAAACAAAAACAGAAGTCCACAGTTGGGGATGACCCGATGGGAAATCCAAAA
The DNA here is from genome assembly GCF_021613505.1 of Equus quagga. Lineage (NCBI taxonomy): Eukaryota > Metazoa > Chordata > Mammalia > Perissodactyla > Equidae > Equus > Equus quagga. Next base: position 80,819,739 of record NC_060278.1, read on the forward strand.
TTTGCTACAAGAAATGTATACAACAAAAGGTGAAAGGGACCAATTGGCTTTTGCATCTCTGCAACATAGGTTCCGAATTAACCTGAACATCTGCTGAAAAGCACCAAGCAGCAAACGTTCATGGCCTTAATCCTGGAGCTTGAGTTATAGTTAGACCAGGGTGTCTTGCTAAATCCAGACGAGATACCCATTATAACCTTAGGGGAAATCACTAAATAGAAAATAGAAAAGAAACAGGTATGCCTCGCTTTAGCCATCAGAACTATTGCCTTACCTAAATTCCCCATTACCCTAAAGTACCCCACAGTGGGCACTGATGCTATCACTCGATGAGCAATAAAATTAAATTAAGTCTTTGGCATTTCGCAATCAGCTTGACAAAATAGGACCCAACAGACCTCCCTCTTGCCCTCCATTTAAAATATTAATATGGCCCAACAGAAATTAAACAGGGCTTTCAAGGGTTAAAACCCATTATACAAGACATTTCGAGAAGGGTGATTATCCACACTCTTTCTCTATTTAATAGCCTGTTCATAAACCTAGAAAGAATGAATGGTCCCTCGCAGTGAATTACTGCGATCATAATGCTGTAATGCTGTGGTGTCACCCATTAAGACCCCCATAACTAATATTATTGAAATATAATCACTCAATCCAACCAGCATCTAGAACATATTTTGCTGTTATAGATTTGGCTAATATGTTCTGTTCAGTGCCCATTTCAACAGCTTCTTCCCCTTTGGAGGGATACAGTTCACCTTCCTGGGGCTCCCCAGGGGGTAACTCAACAGCCCTGCCGTCACACACAATCTTCGCAGACAAGATCTTAACCACATCCAATTTTTTCCAGGAGCACAAGCATGACATTACATTAACGACATCCTCCTCCTCCAAGGAAGTTCTTTTGAACACTCATTCAGGACATACAAATACTCACAAAGGGGATAAGCCATTGCCCTACCACCTCCAATTTATTTTGTCAGCCAAGGGTCACTTCATCCCTGACACTGTCAAGAAACAACTATTCATCCTCTAGCACCCACAACACTAAAACAAGCCAAAGATCTTTTATGCCTGTTTGTGTTCTGCAAGCAACATATTCCTCATTTACAAATTTTCCTGAAGCCCGTGTGTGCTGTTACTCACAAATCAGCCCACCTTGAAAGGGGAGCCTACAACCAAAGGCTCTGGGATCTGTCCAGATTGCATTACGACAGGTATTCCTTTTAATTCCCTCTGCCCCCTGCTGGAGACTCCTTCACTGTAGAGGCTTCCTCATGCTTCTCAAAGTCTCTGGACCATCCATGATGGCCGTAATTTGTCTGTGGGTTTTTGATGCATGCCCTCCCCAGCCGTCACCATATACCATTAGAATGGCAAGTGCTGGCTGCAGACTGAACTCTTCTGGAAACAGATGCTCTCACAGGCCCTGAGCCTGTCATCTCCCATACCCAGCTGCTCATTATGCCTTAGGATGTGATAGAAGCAGCACCACATAAACTTGGCACAACCACTGAGACCTCCTTGCTAAAACAGAAATGGTACCTACAGGATAGAGCCAAATCTGGGCCCTCTGGTGAATTCCACTTGCAAGAGGAAGTGGTCTCCCCTGTCCTCGCCATGTGCCATGGTGCTGGATGATGTCACCCTTGGCTACCTGGGGACCCTCTTGGGATCAACTGAATAAATAGCAAAGAGAGTTCATACACTTTACAAACACCATTCCACCATCACGCATCATACATGATGGAGATCAGTGGAAAGCTGTTGCTCTCCATACCTTAACTGGGACATCCCTGATAAGGGATGGGACTCATGGGTCAGCACAGTTTGCCAAACTTCAGACAGTCGTCTTAGCACTGAATGTCCGGGTCAACAATTGGCCCCATCTACATATTTTTACAGGCTCTTCTTGGAACGTCACCAATCATCTGGATATCTAGTCTAACCAATGGCAGCAACAATAGTTTCTTACCTAAGGTCACCCCCCCTTTTGGGGTAAAGAACTCTGAGACTTTCTTGCCTCACAGATACTCAAAATATAAATCAAGGTCACACATATTTCTCCACACACTAAAAGTACAATTTTACAAGGCCTCATCAAGACACTCCTTATCCCTTTTGGAATTCCAGACATCACTGATATCTACCAAGATACCCATTTCACTTCTCAGAATACACAATACTGGGCTTTTTAAAAAACAGCTTTATTAAAATAGAATTGGCATACCATACAATTCCCCATTTAAGGAAGTCAATGGCTTTTAGTGCATTCACAGATTTGTGCAACCATCACCATAATAAATTTTAGAACATTTTCATTACTCCAAAAAGAAATTCTGTACACCTTAGCATCACCCCTCTGTCTCCTCATCCCTCACCCCAGCCCTAGGCAACCACTAATCTACATTCTGTCTCTATAGATTTCCCTGTTCTGGATACTTCATGTAAGTGGAATCATACGCTACAAGGCCTTTTGTGTCTGACTTCTTTCACTTAGTACAATGTTTTCAAGGTTGTAGCATGAATCAGTATTTTATTACTTTTTATGGCTGAATAATATGCCACTGTATGGATATGCCACATTTTGTTTATCCAGTCATCAGTTGACAAATATTGGAGTTGTTTCCACGTTTTGGCTATTATGAATAATGCTGTTTTGAACATTCACCTACAAGTCTCTGTGTGGTCATGTGTTTTCGTTTCTCTTGGGTATATACTTGGTACGAGCCCTGATATCAGTTCCCCTACATTAAACCCAGCATATATGGGGTTAAAACCAAAGCACTCATACCCTTTCCCTCTTACTTCTCAGCATCCTGGCACCAGAATCCACTATCCACCACAGAGGCAGACAACCAAGTACATCTACGTGTAGATTCCCTTATCTTGCCATCCCCCTCTATGCAAGCAGCCTCACAAGGCTGAACACAGGTTTGTGGGAAAGCACCAACCAGCAAGGCCACAGGCTCCCACTCCCTACAAGTAGCCAGATTCCTCACAACCTTTAAAACCCCTTGTCTCCCATCTTTCGGGGAGACAAGACGAATTTGAGGGCTCACTCTTGTCTCCTGGCTGACTTCACCCAAAATAAAAACACTTTCTTTGCCATAAGCCTGGCATTCCAGTTTTTATTTGGCCCCTCTTGTGCGGCAGGTAAAGAACTTATGTTTATAGCCGGTAACAATTTGGCAAGCCAGCCAGGAGGCTCTTGCCCATGGGTCCGTGGACCCAGGCCAACTGGGATTTCCTGGGAAACAGTCCAGCAGCCACCTAGGTGATTCATTCTAGGGACTGCCCCCAGTACTTTCCACCTGACCCAGCACTGCTGACCATAGGCACATTTCCTTATCACAGGGAAACAGGTTCTAGATTTGTTTGTTTGTTTGGCTGTTTGGTTAGTTGGTTTTGCTTCTGGTGCATCACCAGACTCAATCTGGAATAGGGTAGGTTGCCTCGAGGATGCCTGTAAACTCCCTTCCCCTCCATCTGGGGTCCTTCCATTTACGGCAAGGCCATCTAGGATCTCTTCTGTTCACAGAGGGGCCATCTGGGGTCCTTTCCATTCGTGGAGGGGCCATCTGGGTGGGCATTCAGAGTGGGAACAGTTGTAGGCCTTTCTACCCTAAATCTAGGAATCAGTTCACTGGTGTCTGGTTTTTCTGTGTCTAGATCTATGCGTCTGTCCATCTCTACGTAGAAGTCGCAACACTCTGGCCAGATTGGGTAAGTCTGCTGGTCTGCACACCAAGGTCCCTTTGTCCTTGCTCATTTGGGAAGATCCATGAGGCAAATCTTCATTTACTGGGTGCCGCTGAGTTTAGGACACGGACTAAGTGGGACTGGAAGCAAGAGTTTTGGTTTTCAGTTTTGGTTTCTCTGTTCTAGCTTCCATTTGCTGGCTGATGGTTTTTGGGAAAGTGCTCTTGTTTGGTGTTTGTCTGTTTGTCTATTTTTTTTTTTTAAGGAAAAGTGTGTGGTTTTTTTTTGAAGAAGATTAGCCCTGAGCTAACTGCTGCCAATCCTCCTCTTTTTGCTGAGGAAGACTGGCCCTGAGCTAACATCCATGCTCATCTTCCTCTACTTTATACATGGGACTCCTATCACAGCATCGCTTGCCAAGCAGTGCCATGTCCGCACCCAGGATCCAAACCGGCAAACCCTGGGCTGCCGAAGTGGAACGTGCACACTTAACTGCTGTACCACTGGGCCGGCCCCAAGAAAAAGTGTTGACGTGGGAGGTGCCCCATCTATTCCACCTAAGAGCCCCTTGGGAAAAACCTTGGCTGATTGTCGACCTATAGTTATAAGCCAATGACAAATAAACAAATGGCCATTCTGGGGAACCTCTGTTCCAGATGAGTCCACCTTAAGAGTCACCCTTAAAAGAGAGGATTCAAAACCTCTCAGTCTTTGATTAATATGCAGAAACTTCTAAAAGATGAAGTTATTTAACATGATATAAAATGATCTTTGGTAAATAAGAGCTTATTTAAGTTTGCTGGTTTGATTTAAAACAGACGCCTTCAGAGTTATCAGCATTGGATATGATACAGACACGTTATCTCTGTTACAAAATTTATCAGCAAAAGTAATAACTTAAAATAATAGCTGATTTTGTTTGATGTCTCATGTGGTTTTTGTAGATGATTAAACGTAATTGTTGAGGATAGGTAAACTTAAGAGATGTAAAAAAAGATAAAAGTTATGGAGACACTTTTTAACAATAATTATATGTTATGATGTATATACTTAAAACAACTTAAGATGATGGCTGGACTGCTTTAAGGTCACGCAAAGTTTTTGAGAGTAATCTAAACATAATTATTGGGAACAAACGATTTAGATAAATATGGATAAGAGTTTTGGGGTATAATAATTATGTTTTATGGTATATATGCTTGAAAAAATAACTTCTAAAATCTTTTTGGTAACTTAAAACTAGAGTTTTACTAAATTAAGTTAAATAATAAAATTTGTTGAGTATCTAGGTCATTTTCACATAAGATAAAATATTAAAAATTGATTACTAAGCATAAATTTATCTGCCTTTGGTTTTCTATCTCAGAGAAACTAAAAGATCCTTGAGTTTATTCATATTTTGTACATTCTAAGAAATTTTCTATGAGAAAACACATATTTCTAAAAAGTTTGTATACAAGGAAAATAAAAACATATATTTTCAGTAAGGAAGCTATGAAAAATAGAGATATTTTTGTTTGTTTTGTTAAAAAAGATAAATTTATCCTAAAATAGTAGGGAAAAAAAGGAATAAAACTTGGGACAAATTCTGAATGTAAAAGTAAGTGACAGAAGGTTTAAGGAAGTAAAATCCTGAGGTGTTTCGTGCATGGTCAAGTTGGCTAAGATTAAAGTAAAGCTAATTAAATAAATAAATTTAAATGTCAAAAGTAAACTGGTAAAAAATTAAAATTTGGTCTTCTCTCTCTTAAAAGGATAATTTTCTTAAACTTTTTGTTCTGCATAAAAAGATTATAAAAGGTTTTTTTGGGCTGTTTTAACTCTGCTTTTAACTGTTCTTGTTGCCACATTGGATAAATAACTAAACATTATTTCATAGGAACCTATGATTTTATATGGGTAAACATTATTGATATAAATATTTTTTAAATTGCATAACATTCCTAAAATTCTGATCTGTCCTGATTGTCAGCCATAATTCTTGTTGTTGTCTCAAAGTGTTGTATGTCACAAAAACAGCCAGGTTTCTTTGTCAATTGCCATTTTTAAGTCTTTTGTTGTTTACAGACAGCTGTTTTACTCTGATGTTTTTTGCAAATATGTTTCATCTTCAGAGAGATTCATGGAAATGACTCTGACATTTGCTCTAGAAAACAGGTTTCTGATAAACTTTCAGATTATGAAACTGAGTTAAGTAAAAAATTACAGAACTAACTGAAAAACTGATGGACTCATGAAACTGCCAACAGAAGATCAAGAGTTGGTTACATGAAACTAAAAGAACTGATAGGGATGATTATAATTTTTATGACCTTTCATTTGAGATATTGCTGATTTTTTGACATTTTGTTTTTTCAGATTAAAAAAAAACTTTTTCTTTTTGAGGAACTTTGACTTACAACAATTTGTAAGCAAAATTAAAGCATTCATCTCTTTCTCCCTATCTTATCCCTCCAAAATGTGGAAAATCCTGATGGGTAAATGTTCTTATTTTCATGGCTATATAGTTATTTACATAAGTTCAATAGGAATCTGTTCTTCTTATAGCAGAACACAATTGGAATCACTAGTTATATTACCAAGGCTTTGACTGGAATGTCATATTTGAGAAAAACACGCAAACTCAGATATGACCAGACAGCTTTTGAGGAACAAAGATTGGTTATGGAATAAAGGCACTTGGAAATATTAGCCTGGTACCTTGCTCACACGTTCCCAGCAGCCATCCTGGGTAAGTAAAGAAGGTCATTTGTCTGGCAGGTGTAAGGAACCTCAATATTTTGGGGACCTTGGAAGGGGGAATTCACTCAAATCTGTAGGTATTATAGGCAGAATCTGATGAGAAGTTCTCAGTCTGGCTTTCCTGGCCTCAAGAGGCCTTTAAAATTCTATCTGAGGTTCCTTATAAAAAGTTCCGTCAAAGCAGATTTAAAAGAGCCTATATGATCAATTGCTATTCTTGCTGTACTTACATAAATAACTGGGTCAAGTTTATTAAAATTAGACATTTTTTAAACAAGTGGGTCTTAATTTGGCTATCTTTTGTAAAAATAAGAGTGATTTTGGAGAGAAAAATTATGTTTCAATAGAATCTATAATACACACTCATGGATATTAGGTTCTAGTTCTGATCATTTTCTTTGAGGTTTTTGTTTTATATCTGTTAACTGGACTGGATCCTGAATTCTTCTAGTCTCCTGAAATATCTGGCTACAAATCTCCAAACTAACGTTTTCAATTTTTTCCATCATTTTCATTCCGAATCACTGAGAACTGAACCTGCCCTTTTTTCCTGAAGCCCTGCAAACTAAAGCTGGACATCTTAATATAGACTTAAGAAAGATTCATGCCTGCTGCTATGTAAGCCACTCAGAAATATATGTGAGTGCCCACTGACACCACGAGAGACATTTCAAACTGCAAAAGATGCTTTGACCTTGACTTCTAGAAATCTTGATTGGCTGCTCCCTGGGCTCAGGAACTGGTTTGCAATTTGCTCCAATCACTAACCTTGTTTTTCCTTTTTGTTTCTCCAGAAATACTTCTTATTAAATACCTGGTTACTTACTTATACAATACAGGTCTAACGTTGAGAGCCCACCTACATCACTGCCTTATTAAAAGACTGGTTCAATGAGATGGAACAACCTATGCCCCAATTCAGCAGGAAGAAGCTAGATCAATTGTCACCCCAAATCCCTCAAGATTGAGGAATGAACATAAAATAGCGGGGAATTGATATCAGCCCTAATATCCGTTTCCCTGCATTAAACCCAGCATATATGTGGTTAAAACCAAAGCACTCATCCCCTTTCCCTGCTTACTCCACAGCTTCCTGGCACCAGAATCCACTATCCACCCTGGAGACAGACACCAAGGACATCCACCTGTGGATTCCCTTATCTTGCCATCCTCCTTCCTGCAGGCAGCCTCACAAGGCCAAATGCAGGCTGGTGGGAAAGTGCCAACTAGTAAGGCCATAAGCTCCCCCTCCCTACAAGTAGCCAGATTCCTCACAACCTTTAAAACCCCTTGCCTCCCATCTTTTGGGGAGACAAGATGAAATTGAGGGCTCACTCTCCTCTCCCAGCAGACTTCACCCGAAATAAAAACCCTTTCCTTGTCATAAGCCTGGTGTTCCAGTTTTTATTTATATGTGTGGCAGGTAAAGAACCTATATCTGTAGCTGGTAACACACTCAAGAGTGGGATTGCTGGGTCATATGGTAATTCTATGTTTAACCATTGAAGGAACTGACAGACTGTTTTCCAAAGCGACTGCACTATTTTATACTCCCACCAGCAGTGTATGAGGGTTTTGATTTTTGTATATCCTTGTCAACACTTGTAATTGTCCATCTTTCTTATCATAGTCATCCTAGAGTGTGTAAAAGGGTATGTCACTGTGGTTTTGATTTGCATTTCCCCAATGGCTAATGATGTTGAACATCTTTTCATATGCTTATTGGTCATCTTTATATCTTCTTTGGTGAAATGTCTGTTCAATTTTTTGCCCATTTTTTAAAAAAATTTAATTGTGGTAAAATTTACATAACATAAAATTTACCATTTTACCCATTTTAAAGGTACAATTCAGTGGTATTAAGTATATTCACAATTGTACAACGATCACCACTATCTATTTCCAGAACTTTTCATCACCCCAAACAAATACTTTTTACCCATTAGGCAATAACTCTCCCTTCCCCCCCCCCCCATTCAGCCCCCAGTAATTTCTAATCTACTCTGTGTCTATGAATTTGCATATTTTAGATATTTCATACAAATTATATACATTCATACAATATTGAAATTATGCAATATTGTCTTTTTGTGTCTGGCCTATTTCACTTAGCATAAAGTTTTCAAGGTTCATCCATGTTGTGGCATTTGTCAGTGCTTCATTCTTTTTTATAGCTGAAACATATTCCATTGTATGTATATCCAGCATTTTGCTTATCCATTCATATGTTGATGGACACTTGGATTGTTTCCACATTTTGGCCATCGTGAATAATGCTGCTATGAACATTGGTTTACAAGTATCTGAGTCCTTGTTTTTAGTTCTTCAGGGTATATACCTAGGGGTGCACTCCTAACTGCCAAACCATTTTGCATAGGGGCTACACCATTTTACATTCTACCACCAATGCACAAGGATTCCAACTTCTCCACATCCTCACCAATATTTGTTATTTTCCATTTTTTTATTATAGCCACTCTAGTAGGTGTAAAATAGCATCTCATTGTGGTTTTGATGTGCATTTCTCTATTGATTAATGCTGTTGAGCAACTTTTCATGTACTTATTGGCCATTTGTATATCTGCTTTTGAGAAATGTCTATTCAAGTCATTTGCTCATTTTTATAGGGGGGTTTTTTGTTGTTAGTATCTAGGAATTCTTTATATACTCAGGATATTAAACCCTTATCAAATATCTGATTTACAAATATTTTCTACAATCCTTCTCATTGAGTTGCCTTCTCACTCCATTGATAGTGTCCAATTTTTAATTCGGTTGTCTTTTATTATTCGGCTGAAAAGTGCTTTATACATCCTAGATACAAGTCTCTTATCAGATATATCATTGGCAAAATTTTTCTCCCATTCTGTAGATTGTCTTTTTACTTTCTTCTGGGGTCCTTTGAGGCACACTTTTTTAATTTTGGCAATGAAAACTGGGCTCTTGAACAAGACATCCAACAGAAACTTGACCTCCCTCGTTGGCTTCAGACTGTTACTTAAACAAGTTTAAACTCAATCAAATGAAACATGGCACATTTCAGTCATCAGTCAAACATTAGAGGTGAATTGTAATAGAGTCTGGCTCCATTTTTGATGTTTCACTACAGGCAGCTGTAAAGCCCCAGTCCTCCTTTTCCCCTTCTTTCCCTCCATCTGGGCAAGCCAATAAAAAAATTCAGGCACTCCCTCCTTTGGTGCCATCAGAAGGTTCAACCCATGCAAGCCCCAGCCCATGGGTAGGAACCCTTGCCCCAGCCTCACTTCCAACCACAAAAAAAGCCAAGCCAGTCACCACCCCCAGTTCTCTCAAGCCATTCTTGGACCTGCATAGGAACCTACCCTGCTCTCTCTCATTATGGGAGTAATAAACCCTTTCATACTTTCTTGATGTGAGTAGCATCATTGATCTCAACATAAGAACCAAATTATCGGTGGAGTAGAGAAGAGTCCATCCTACATCTGTGGGGTGATCATAACAACACACATCTCCTAAGAGTCACAACTTTCCCCTACATCACCACAATGCCAATATTAAACCTAACAAAATTAACAGTAAGTGGTGGCAATCATCTAGTCTATATACAAATATCCCCATTCATCCCCAAAATGTCTTCTACAGCTGCACTGCTTTTTTTAATCAGAATCTAATCATTTGTTTGTATTTAGCTCTGTCTCTTTAGGCTCCTTTGCTCTAGAACTGCATCATCCAATGCAGTATCTACAAACCGCAAGTGGCTATTGAGAACTTGAAACATGACTGGTCCAAATTGAGATATGCTGTCTATGTAAAATGCACAATGTCAAAGACTAAAAAAAAGAGAAAAATGTAAAATATGTCATTAATAAATTTTTATATGGATTACATGTAGAATTGATGATATTTTTGGACATATTAGTGCAGCAGGCAGAACAATGCCCCCCAAAGATGTCTGTGCCCTAAGTTCTAGAAACTTACACGGAAAAAGGGACTTTGAAGATGCAATTAAGGTTAATGATCTTGAATTGGTGAGATTATCCTGGATTATCCAAGTGGGTCCAATCTAATCACATGAATCTTTCCCAACTGAGTCAGGGAGATGCAACATGAGTGAGTAGTGACAGTTTTGAAGATAAATAAAGGGGGCCACAAGCCAAGGAATGCAGTGGCCTCTAGAGACTAAGAAAGGCCTTCAGTTTACAGCCAGCAAGAAAACTACTACCTCAATCCTTTACCCTTAGGGTACTAAATTCTGCCAACAACCCAAAGGAACAAGAGGTGGGTTCTCTTCTAGAAGCTCCAGAGAGGAACACAGGCTGCTGACACCTTAATTTCAGTCCAAAACCACCGTACTCAACTTCTGATCCATAGAAGCATAAGATAATAAATTTGTGTTGTTTTAAGGCACTGAATTTGTTTCAGCAGCAGTAGAAAACTATTAATTGGGTTAAATATTTATTTTTAATTAATACTAATAAATTGGTAATTGATTATTAAAATGAATTTTACATGTTTTTAATTTTTAGTGTGACTAGTAGAAAATTTAAAATTACATATGTGACACATTTGTAGTTCACTTTATCTCTATTGGACAGTGCTGATCACATACACACACCCCTTTTTTTTTATTCATGACATGGATGTTTCCAGGGCCCACTCTAGTTTCCCTGCAGAATGTCCCCCATTCCTGACTAGTCAGATTACTTCATCATGATGTCATTTAAATTATTACTCTACCCCCTATATTTCCTGTAATCTGGAAGTTCATTCAACAGGCTTAATTAGATTCGGGTTAAACGTTCTTGGCAAGAGTACTTCAAAAGTGGTGTCCTATTGCATCAGGAGGCTCATAATGTTCAGTCATCTGACTATAAATGATGGTACGTTTGACCACTAGTTAAGGTGGTGTTGTGAGTTGAACTGTGTCCCCCAAAGAGATGTGTTGAAACCCTGAGCCTCCACTACCTGTGAATGTGACTTTTTTTGGAAATAGTGGTTTTGCAGATGTAATCAAACTAAAGTGAGGTCATACTGGATTCGGGTGGGCCCTAATGCAATGACTGGTGTCGTTTTAAGAAGGAGATTTGGACACAAGGACGCAGAGACACACAGGAAGAGCACCAAGTCATGGCAAAGGCAGAAATTGGAGTGATGTGTGCACAAGGCAAGGAATGCCAAGGATTGCTGGCAAACACCGGAAGCTAGAGGGAGGCATGGAACTTATTCTTCCTCAGAGCCTCCTGAAGGAACCAACCCTACTGACACCTTGATTCCAGACTTTCAGCTTCCAGAACTGTGAGAGTTCTGTTTTAAAATGTAATAAATTTCTGTTGTTTTAAGCCATCCAGTTAGTGATAATTTGTCAGGCAGCCCAAGTAAATGAATACAGGTGGTGACCACTAGGTCTTTCTCATGTAAAGGTATGTTTCTCTCATAGCAATTACACAGGTAATGGGGTTTTACTTTGGCATCATGCCAAGGTTCTGTTCCCCATTGGATCTGGCATCTGGTAGTACAGAAAGCAAGGAAGTACTCAAAGACCCATGGGGTGACACTGAAAGGGAAAAGGAGCTAGCTTGAAGGGACTTCACTGACCAATTTGGGAACATTTTTGAGTATCAAAAAGAATAACTATAATTGATTATAAAACACTTTTTTTAAAAAAACCCATGAGTTCATAGTGATACTCAAAAAAGAAAATAAGAATTCAACTAATAGTAAACAAATGTCAAAGGACTGACAGAATAAGTAACTAGCAATCCTGTAACCCCCAGCAAAATAATTAGAATAAGGATAATCAATGGATGCTCAAAATAGCATGTGAAAGTTTGTTGGGGAACACGCCATCAGCTGGGTGTGAACATTTTAACCTGCTTCTTAGGTTCTTTCTCTCTCTGCCATATGGAGGGCCAAAAGTGTTTGCTAGATTTGAGAGCCGTCTTTACTGCTTCTTTCTCTTTCCTTCAGGGCCCAGGCATTACTTTTTCTAAAAGAATCCTCCAGAGCCATGGTCTCAAACACTATTTGTCCCTTGGGGAGCTTCTGAAAATCCTGCCACCCAGGCTGCACCCCAGACCAGTTATATCAGAATGGCACCCAGGTACAAATATTTTCTATACGTTTCCAGGTGGTTCCAGTGTACAGACAAGTTTGAGAATCACTTCTTTGCTTCAGTCTTGAGTGATCCTCACAGGCCAGAAAGTGAGCAAACAAACCTCGTCTATTACCACTTCCAAGAGCATCAGCATCTACACCTGGACTTGATCTGTTATTGTCCTGCCCAGCTTCCCTTAAAGGCATCATGTTTTCCCCAGACCTTCCCTTAAAAGCCTAACTCTACACGTGATCCAAGGCTATTCCTTTAAGATTCACCCTTTACCTTCTTCTCCATCTACTATAGTTGTGTCACCTTGGAACCCACCTAAAATGCCCTTTTTAATATGGCTTCTTTCACTCAGCATAATTAATTTGAGATTCATCTATGTTGTTGCAGGTACCTATAATTTACTTTTATTCCTGAGCAAATGTATTCCATTTTATACCAGAATTTATTTACCCACTCATCTGTTGACAGATGTTTGGGTTGCTCACAATTTTTGACTCTTACAAATAAAACTGCTATAGACATTCACATACAAGGTGTATGTTTAACTTTTTAAGGAACTGCCAAACTCTTTTCCAAAGTAGTTTCGGCATTTTCGTTGCCAACAGCACTTTATGAGAGTTCCAGTTGATCTTTACCTTCAACAATGCTTGTTATGGTCTTTCTTTTTATTTCAGACAGTCTAATAGGTGTGTAGTGAAATCTCATTGTGATTTAATTTGCATTTCCCTAATGACTAATGAGGTTGAATGTTGAGCATCTTTTTGTGTGTTAATTTGCCATCTGTATCTCTTTTTTGGTGAAGTATCAGTTCAAATTTTTTCCCACTTTTTGTTGAGTTGTTGTTTTTCTTATTATTGAGTTTTAAGAGTTCTTTGTACATTCTGAATGCAAATCTTTTATCAGTTATGTAATTTGCAAATCTTCTTCTTCCAGTCTTTGGCTTGTCTTTGCATCCTGTTAACAGTGTCTTTCAAAGAGCAGAAGGTATTAATTTAGATGAAGTCCAACTTCCCAAATTTTTTAACAAATTATGTTTTAGTATTTTTTCTAAGAAGTTTTTGCCTAATACAAGGTCACAGATATTTTCTCCTATGTTTTTTATTATAATTGTTTTATAATTTTAGATTTTTTTAGTCTTTTTATTTTTTTAAAGATTGGTCCTGAGCTAGCATCTGTTGACAAATTTCTTCTTCTTCTTCTCCTCAAAGCCCCCCCAGTACATAGTTGTATATTCTAGTTGTTGGTCCTTCTAGCTCTGCCATGTGGCCTCAGTATGGCTTGCTGAGCAGTGCTAGGTCTGCCCCTAGGATCCAAAATGGCAAAACCCTGGGCTGCCGAAGCAGAGCATGCAAACCTAACCACTCAGCCACAGGGCTGTCCCCTATTTTTTCTTTTTTTGAGGAAGATCAGCCCTGAGCTAACATCTGCCACCAATCCTCCTCTTTCTGCTGAGGAAGACTGGCCCCGAGCTAACGTCTGTGCCCATCTTCCTCCACTTTATATGTGGGACGCCTACCACAGCATAGCTTGCCAAGTGGTGCCATGTCCACACCCAGGATCCAAATCAGCGAACTCCGGGCTGCCGAAGTGGAGCATGCACACTTAACTGCTGTGCCACTGGTCCGGCCCTGGCTATGATCCCTTTTGAGTTAATTTTTTATGGTGCCAGGTATGGATCAAAGTTCATTTTTCTGCATATGGATATCCAATTGTTCATGCACCATTTGTTGAAAATACTATCCTTTCTCCAGTGAATTACCTTTGCACCTTTGTCAAAAATCAATTGACCAAGTATGTGTAGGTCTATTTCTGGACTCATCGTGTTTCATTGATCAGTTTTTCTAACATGATGCCAATCCCACACTGTCTTGATTAATGTCAGTGTATAAGTCTTAAAGTAAAGTAGTATAAGTCCTCCAAATTTGTTCTTCTTTTGAAAAGTCATTTCAGTTATTCAAGGTCTGTTGCATTTCTATATAAATTTTATAATAAGCTTGTCAGTTTCTACACAAAAACCCTGTTGGAATTCTGATTGGGATTGCACTGAGTCTACAGACCAATTTGAAGAGAAATGACATGGAAACAATACCAAGTCGTCCAATCCATGAATATAGTATATCTCTCCATTTGTTTAGGTCTTCTCTAATTCCTATGAATAATTTTCAATATACACATCTTGCACATCTTTTATAAGATCTAGCCCTTAAATATTTCATATTTCTGATTCTATTGTAAACGGTTTTGCTTTTGTTCATTTCAATTTCCTATTGTTCATTGCTAAGACAGAAATAAAATTTATTTTTATATATTGATCCCATATATTACAATCTTCCTAACTCCCTTATTAATTCTAGTAGCTTTTCGTAAATTTCATAAGATTTTCTAAGTAAACAATCAGATGATTTGATGACTTTATCATCTGCACATAAAGACAGTCTTACTTCTATCAAATCTGTATGTCTTTTTTTCTTGCCTTGTTACACTGGATAGGACCTTCAATACAGTGTCAAGTATAAACAGTGAAAACACACGTCCTTGCCTTGTTCCTGAGCTTAGGGAGAAAGCATTAGTCTTTCACCACTAAGTATGATGTTAGTTGAAGAGTTTTCATAGCTTCTCTTTATCAGGTTGAGGAATTCCCCTTCTACTTCTAGTTTTCTGAGAGTTGTTATCAGGAATAGATGTTGGGTTTTGTCAAATGCCTTTTCTTAATCTATTGAAATGATTGTCTATTTTTTTAGTCTATTTATATGGTGAACTACATTAATTGAAATTATAATGTTAAACCCAACCTACCATTCCTGTGAAAAATCCCATTTGGTCATGATCTATTATTGTTTTTATATATTGTTGAATTAGTTTTGTTAACAAGAATTTTACATACATGTTCATGATGATATTGGCCCGTACATTTCTTTTCTTGTAATATCAATCACTGGTTTTGGTATCAAAATAATAGTGACCTCAGAAAATTAGTTGGGAAGTAGTCCCCACTTCTCTTCAATGTTTTGGAAATGTCATACATTAGTCCTAAATGTGTTATAAATCCCCCAATCATTGTTATTCATTTTTCTTTAAGCAGTCAATTATCTTTTGAAGGGCAAGGTTTAAATAATAATTTTTGAAGTCTTTATATTTACTCATGTAGTTATCATTTCCAGTGCTCTTCATGCCTTTGTGTAGGTTCCTATCTGGCACCATTTTCCTTCTGCCTGAAGGACTTCCCTTAACATTTCTTGTAGTGCAGGTCTGATGGTCATAAGTCCTTTGAGGTTTTGTATATCTGAAAAAGTCTTTATTTTGTCTTTACTTTCCAAAGATGTTTTTGCTAAGTAAAGAATTCTAGGTTGATAGGTTTTTTCTTTCAGTACTTTAAAGATGTAATCCACGGTCTTCTAGCTTGCATTGTTTCCAACAAGATATCTTCTGCCATCTTTATCTTTGTTTCTCTGTACATCATGTATCTTTTTCTTTCCTTTTGACTGCTTTTAAGATTTTCTCTTCATCATGGGTTTTAAGAAATTTGATTATGGCATGCTTTAGTGTAGTTTTATTGGTGGTTCTTGTGCTTAGGATTTATTGTGCTTCTTGGATCTGTGGGGTTCTGGTTTTCATCATAGTTGAAAACATTTTGGCCATTCTTGCTTCAAATATCTTTTCAGTCCCCTATTCTCTTCTCAGTCATCTCCTTCAGAGACTCCAACTATACATATATTTGGTTGATTAAAGTTGTCCCACAGTTCTCTCATGCTCTGTTCATTTATTTTCAGTCCTTTTTTTCTCTATGTTTCATTTTTGATAGTTTTTATTTCTATGTCTTCAAGTTTACTAATATTTTCTACTGCAATATCTCATCTGCTGTTAATCCTATCCAATGTATTTTTCATATCAGACATTACAATTTTCATCTCTAGACATTTGATTTAAATCTTTTTAAATATCTTTTACATCTCTACTTGTCATGTTCAATCTTTCCTCTAGCTTCTTTAACATATGGCATACAGTCATAATAACTATTTTAATGGCTTTGTCTACTAATTCTATTATCTGTATTTTGCTGGGTTGGTTTTAATTATTTTTCCTTCTTCAATAGGTCATTTTTCCAGCTTTTTTGCATGTCTGGAAATTTCTTGAGCTTTGTTCTGAGACATGGTTAGATTGCTTAGAAACAGTTTGATACTTTTCAGGGCTTGCTTTTAAGCTTTGTTGAGCAGGTTCTGTTGCCCTGCATTGCATCCCGAAAACTCTCCAGAGAGTAAGCTGGGGCAATTGTAGGGCTCACTTACTTGTCTCCTATCTCTCAGGGCTCACTGTCCTTCACAGTCTAATAGCCAATGTCTTTAGAGCCATTGTTTCATATATTTCTCAAGTTTTTTAGTTGTTTCTGGTGGGAGTACAAATCCAGGCCATCTTGACCAGAAGTATGTCTGTGTGTGTGTGTGTATGTATCTTACCTTTGTTACATTCAGCAAAATGTGGAAGAGAGGAAGTTACCATTGCCTAGGGGTACTAACAGTCATGGAATAATTTGTGTTCACTCAATCAACAAATACATATTGAACATCTGAGGGTCATCTCTTGATTTCATGCCCAATATCCTAACGATGATCCCAACTTTCTTTGAGATAGCACTATGCCCAGCCCAGGTAATGTATCTTGGTAGTCTAAACCTACACTAGCCGATATGGTAGATCCTAGCCACATGTAGCTATTAAGCACTTGAAATGTGGCTAGTCTGAATTGAGATTTGCTATAACTATAAAACTCACAGCATATTTTGAAGATTTAGTGCCAAAAAATTGTAAAATCTCTCCTTATTCATTTGTATATTGATTTCATGTCAAAGTAGTAATATTTTGAATAGATTGAGTTAAATAAAATATATTAAAAATAATTTCATCTCTTTATATTTTTAATGTGACTATAAGAAGATTTTAAATTACATATGTGGCTCACATTATATTTCTATTGGACAGCACTGATGTGAATCGATCATGACAGCATTATTCTGTGTTAGTTAGGGTTTCCAGAGAAATAGAACCAACAGGATGTGGGGGGGTGGGGGGTATAATTATTTATTATAAGGAAGTGGCTCATGTGATTATGGAGGAAGGCAAGTCCGAAGATCTGCAGGTAAGTGGGCAAGCTGGAGACACAGGATAGCCAACAGTTTTGTTCCAGTCCAAAGGCCTGATAACCAAGGAAGCTGATGGTGTCGTTCCCATCTGACGGTTGGCAGGCTCAAGACCCAAGAAGAGTTGGTGTTTCAGTTTGGATCTATAGGCAGGAAACAGTCAATGTCCCAGTTTGAAGGCAGTCAGCCAGGAAGAATTCTCTCTTACTTTGGGTACGGTCAGCCTTTTTGTGCTATTTTGTGCTTTTTGTAATAAGTCTTCAACTGATTAAAAGAAGCCCATGCATATTAGGGAGAGCCATCTGCTTCACTCAGTCAACCAGGTTAAGTGCTAATCACATGGAAAAACACCCTCACAGAAACACCCAGAATACTGTTTGACCAAACATCTGGGCACCCCACGGCCCAGCCAAGTTGACACATAAAATCAGTGATCTTATGTTCCCTGTTTTCCCAACCTCCCTTGAAGCTAGAACTATTGACCCAGTTCTGGGTGATGAGATATAAAGGGAAATCTCCTTGGGGACTCCTAGGAAAATTTTTGCTCCCATAGAAGGAGACAAGCCTAGCACTAGCTTTCCTTGTTTCTTCCAGTCTTATGTATGGATGCGCTGCCTGCATCTTGAGCAGCTGTCTTGTGACCATGAGGTAGCAGATGTGGGGAGAAACATCTCCATGCTAAGGATAATGGAGCAGAAATAGAGAAGGAGCCTGGGTGCCCGATGGTAATGTTGAGTCACTAAAACAATACCAGCAATTGCTTACCTGTGGATTTCTCCTTAGGTACGTAAAATAAATCTTTATTCGTTAAGTCCACTACTTGTCATTTAGTTGTTGTTGTTGTTATATGCAGCCAAACATATTCGTAACTGATACATACTAGTTAGAAGAAGAGTAGTACTGTTTTAGGCATTAGGGGTTACAACAGTGTATAATGCCCTTAGGGGTGGAAAGATACATTTTTAAAGGGCGAGAGGGGAAAAAAGTTAACATATAAATAAGATAGTTTAAGGGGGGCTGGCCCCGTGGCCAGGTGGTTAAGTTCACGCAGTCCACTTTGGTGGCACAGGGTTTCACTGGTACGGATCCTGGACGCAGACATGGCACCGCTCATCAAGCCATCCTGACGCAGCATTCCATATAAGCACAACAGAAGGACCTACAACCATGTACTGGGGGGCTTTGTGGAGAAGAAGAAGAAAAAAAGGAAGATTGGCAACAGATGTTAGCTCAGATGCCAATCTTTAAAATAAATAAATAAATAAGATAGTTTAAGATTTTGATGATTATTATGAAGGAAATAAACAAATAGAGGGAAACTCAGTATGGTTTTATGAGATGATAATTAAACTGAGACAAGAAGTTGATAAGACAAGGAGTTGGCAACACACACCCAAAAAAAAGTGAGAGAAGGATGTTCCAGGGAGAGGAAACAGAAGTGAAAACACCCTGAGATGAAAAGAATTTGGCTGGTCGAGGAACTGAAAGAAGGCATGGGAACAGCGTGAGCAAGGAGAGGGATGGGGTGAGGCTGGAGAAACAGGCAGGCTCCAGATCACGCACGGCCTTGGGGACTATGGAACATAGTTTGAACTTCAGGAGAAACGGGAAACTCTTGAAGGCTTTTTAGTGTCCTAGCCAAATGGTGTTGAGCAAGAGAGTTCTGGTTGCAATGTGCAACGTGGAAGCAGAAAGACCAGTGGGAAGAGCTTCCAGTACATACAAGAAAGAAAATAGATAATCAAAGACAAATTTACGGAGTTAAGATGGGAAATATGGAAATTCGTAGGCAGCAAGATCAGTGTGCGCTGAGACAGCAAAGCTCTCTCAAATTTGCAGTTACCTTTAAATTCACCAGTTACTTCTGTGTTGCAGGAGATGGGCTGATTCTCTCCACTCGACAGAAGAGGAATCTGTGATCAGAAGAAGTGACACCTGGCTCAAGACCACAGAAGTCATTCACAGAATCAACAGCCCCTTCACTCCAGCTTCCGTGCCTGGCCTTCACGAACACTAAGGTTTTCTGAGCCAAATAACCATGCGTTCCCCCTTTAAACCTACCAAACTCTTCGCTTGGAAAACCACTCTCAGTTTTGCCAGCTACAAGTTATTTGACCCCCCTGCCCCAGCTTTCCTCAGTCCCAATGTTCCACTTTTGGGAAACAAGCAGGCCGGAGGGAGAAAACTATTTGGGAATCACCAGAGTTCTCACAAGATCCGCGAGGGGGCAAAAGAGAGTCAATAGACTTGCTGCGATCCTTTCTTTGGCTGCCAAACCCGGGAGACGAAGCGAGAGCAGAGAGGGGGCCCAAATCTGAGCTTGGGTGGGTAGGCAGGGCCGAGGGGAGGCCCCAAAAGCATGTCAACTGTTCCCCTTCCCCTCATAGCTATGGTGGGAAAGCCCTCTGTCACCCCCACTGCTAAGCAGAGGTGTGGTTTCAGCTGGAGTCTAACCTCAGCTGCCAAACACCGGGAGGCAAGGGGGCGGGGTTTATTGCATATCAGCCAGCGATTGGCTACAGGCTGCCGGGGGTGGGGCACATAGCCTACCCTGCACCTAGCTCCCTTTGGGCTAAGGGTAATTCTCCAGAAAGACTGACGGCAGCGAGGAGACAGCACCACGCAGGATGCACAGCAGCTGCTGGGTGCACCCGCCTGTAAGGGGACCTGAGCGAGGCACCAACAGTCCACTTCAGTCTCGTGTCCAATTTACGCCGATCCCCTTCCAGTCCCTCTCCTGCTCTTTCCAGGGCAGGAACAGGGAGTGGCCTATCCTCATGCAGACCCAGATACTGGAAGAGGGTTTTCACAGTGGCTGGAACCAAGTCTGTGGGAGTCTAATGGGTCCTGAGGCCCAGCCTCCCGCAGCTGGGATCGCCTGGCCGGCTCCTCCTCTCCAGGCCCAGGGGAATCTTTCTTGCACAACCTTTGCCTCCTCTCCTGTTTCCTTCCTGACTACGGAGGGATTAGGTCATGCTCTTGGCTTTTGACTTATTTCTTTTTCTCCAGGGGATCAAGCTAACTTTTTCCTCTTTCTGCCTTTGCGAAAAACAAAGGTCCCCGCCTCACCACCTTATCACTTAAACCAAAAGGAGTTCGTGACTTTTAACTAAAAGAATGCTTGTTGCAGCAGGAATACCACATACCAGCTAAGATCCGCACCCAGCCTCTGGTGGCTTTAGGAGCCCCAAGCACAATAATGGCTGAGGAAATCGCCATGGACTGAATCAGGACAGAAACTAAACAGATCTTTTCTCACTTCCATTTCCAAAACTAGGGGCTTGGCCAATCAGATGCTTCCACCAATTTCTTGCAAATGATGCAAGAAAAGCAGAGACAGCGGAGTATTCACCCTGGTGGTGATGGTGGCAGTAACATGCAGTGGCTAGGGGCATCCTGGTGGTGGTAGTGGCAGCCACAGTGTCCCTCCCAGATGCTCCAGCAGCATGGTTTTGATGATGGTGCTGGCTATCCAGCTGCCGCCCGTCAGGCCTGTGTGATTTCTGAGTCTCATTGTTCAGTTGTCCTGTGAGCTAAGCAACACCCTTCCATTAGATTCTTTTTCTGCTCTAGTCAGAGCCTGCTTCTGATGCTTGCAACTGTGAACTAACTGATCCAGTCTCTGAAGGGTTTGGGCAGGGGGAGCTGATATGACCTGTCTTGCACTTTGAAGAGATCCTGCTGGCTTCCGCGTGGTCCAGAGGTTGGACCACAGCTAGGTCAAAGGTGAGTAAACCAGTTCAATGGACACTGCAGGGCTTCCTGGACTAGCATCATGGCAGTGGGAAAAGTTGGATGGAGTTTTGGAGATGAAATCAAATTGGCTTGGTGATGTAATGGATGTTGTAGGAGTCATGATGGCACCTAGGTTTATGTCTTTTGTAAATGGGTGGTATGGTAGATTGATTGCAAAAATGGCCCCATTTCTCTACCCCTCCCAACAATGTGACTTTGTAGCTCCTGCCTTCAAGAGGCAGAGCCTATTTCCAAACCCTTTCAAGCAAGTCTTGACGTTGAGACTTGTTTGGCCAAAATAGCGTGGTAGAAGTGACAGGATATCAGTTCCAAGTGAAGACCTCATGAGGCCATGCATGTTTTCACTTGCTTTCCTGGACCCCTGCACTCACTATGTGAACAAGCTTGGACTGACCTGCTGGATGGCCATTCTACACCAGCCAGCCCCCAGGCAACCCGGCATCTGATCACAAAAGCATGAGTGTGCCCAGCCAAGATTAGCTGAGCCCAGCCGACCTATAGACTCATGAGAAATAATAAATGGTTAATGCTTTCAGCCACTAAGCTTTGGGATGGTTTATTATACAGCAAGAGCTAACTGATACAGGTATACATATGTATTGCCATCCCAACCCAGCCCACCACCCTCTGGCCTTTCAATGTCCCTTGCTACCTGGACTTCTTGCTGTTCTCCTCTGCCTACAGGTTTGGACTTCTCTCTCCCAAGGCTGGCTTCAGTACACTTGAACTTGCTCTGCCCTTTTAATGTTCTCTCTTGGGCATCCCAGCTGCCCCTCAGACCACCTCCTGGGCTTCTCATGCTCAGAAGCCTGCTTTTACCCCAGAATCCGTGGACCTAGCCTTAGTCCCTATTTTTGGCCTTTGGAATTTGCTTTGGTTGGGTCCTCCAACTAGGTGAGGGCTGGCCCCACATTGCTCCCTGAGCCTAGGTTCTCAGTCTCAGAAGTGATCCTAAACCTCAGAGCCCCATTCAGGAAATACCAAGCCTTAACACAGAGCAGTTAGAGAGTCCCATGCTCCCTTGCGCCCACTCTCATGGCCTTACCTTATGCCCTCTGAGCTTCTGTGACTCACTGACCCTCCCGCTACCTCTCTGACAGCATGCCCTCCCCTCTTCCCCACCCAATACTCAACTCTAGGCCCCAGGGGAGCACCAGGCTCTGTGTAAGGCTCAGCCTGTGTGGATATCCCAGGGGCAGAAGTCATCTCTCCCCAGCAAGTCAGAGTCTTCCAGGCAGCCAAGGTTGGGGCAACAGAGGGCTGCAGACTGACCTGAGACCTCTATTTTGCCTCCTGTAAATAGCGATGCCCTAGTCAGTAAGAAAGACAACTTATTGGGTAAAAGCTCATCAACTGACAGATAATTTTCACATCTTCACTGTACATCTTTCCTTGGCAGGCAAGGGGCATCGAGGCCTGGTGGAGACAGATAATTTTCTCTTTCTATTGTGAACTATTCCCAGAGCCAAAACAGGGGTCAGACGCTCTGCAAAGCATGTGCACGGGTTGGATTGTGGACATAAGGGAGGAAAGGAGGGAGGGAGGGAGGAGAAAAGACAGTGAAGACTCTTCCCAAGAACTGGGGAGAGCCTGCCCCATGTCTTCCTTCCTGGGGATTAGGAAGGGGCTGCAGACAAGGCAGATGGGCCTGAATGCACGAAGATGCCACCCGACAGCCTCATTATCTGGGAATGCCCATCCTATCTGTAATGAAAAGAGCTGACTCCCCACCCACATCCACTGCACCTACCCCAGGTGCCACACCATGGAAGTAGCTCGTCCTGGGCTTTCTGTCAAACCATGTCAGAGCATGTTGGGGGATAAATCTCCATCACTGATCCAGAATATGGGGGCCTGTGACCTCTCTGTCCACTATAGCAGCCCTGGGGTGCGGACTGGCACAGGCTACAGCTGCCTTGGGAGATGACGGTCCCAAAGGCTGTCTGAGGAAGCCCTGCTATGGGGCACAGCGCCCTGAGCCTCCTCTGCAAGTGTCTGCCTGGAACTGCAGACACAGGCCCTTCTGAGAGGCAGAGGAGCACACACTTTAAACAGGTGGGGGGAGACGGGGGCCCTGGTGGGAGTCCCCATGAATGTAAAGGCTGGCAAAAAACATGCGAGGTTGAGGAGGCAAAAGAATGAGGGTTAGATCAGACCAGGGGAGCCTGAGGGAGGTTATTCCATGACTTGATACTCTTAGAATCTGTCCTGAATATATAAAAATGGCCTTGGAAAGCAGGGGGGCTGGGGATCTGGCAATATCTTCATGGATGCTGAAGGGAGACACAGCCCAGGCCCTCCCCTGAAGTCTTCCCTGATGAAGATGCAGCAGAAAGGAGGGCAAGAGAGCGAGCTGGTGAGCCCTCATTCCTGTTCCCTCACCATCTGGGACCTGAGAACCAGACCCCGCCTGGGGATGTGTGGTTGCTGCTGCCCGACGGAGGACGCCACGTCAGTGAGTTGGAGGGAGTTGTGTTGGCCACCAGGGGGCAGCTGTGAGCCCCACAGCCTGGCCAACCTGTGCCGCTCCTCTTCAGGGAAAGCAAGCCAGGTTCTGGGTGGCTGAGACCTTGCTTTAAAAATCCCAGCCAGGGGCTACCCCACGGACCCCATGATGGGTCCTCAGGTTGAGAGTGGTGCGATGTCTTCCAAGAAACCTTTGCTCCGATGAGCAGACCCTAACTAACCCAACCAGGTTTCAGAACAAAAATGAGAGCCTATTCTGTAATAACCTGGCCTTGGTGTCACCTCCAACCCTGGCCTCAGACTGCCCCTCGAACCCATTGCAGTCCTTCATTTACTCAACCAATATTTATCAAGCACCTGTACTCAACACCTGGGATTCTTTGGTGAACAAATCAGACAAAGACCCCTGCTCACTTAGGACTTCTGTTCTCTGAAAACAGGGTGCCGTCAAACTATCCACAGTTACCCATGATTGGCCAGAAAGATGTGCGTGGCTCTGAATTGAGCTATTATGTTAATTAACTCACAACCTCAGACAGGTTGGTCAAGTGATTATGAGCAGCCTTGTCTTACAGCTTGAGCCTTATGTCTTCTGATCGTCAGACCAAGAGAGAGCCATGAAGAAGACCAAGGAGGGCTGAGTCTAGGAGAGACCTCAATTTCTCAGTTAGTATGTGACTTCCATTTCTTGAGTATTGCCCTTTATTGTTTGAAAATTGCGATGTGCTGCCATTCGACCAGTGTTTTCACGTAGCAGCAATCTGTTGCTTATTTGGTCTGAAATTACAGGACTCAGAGAAAACTTACACCAGGATTTTATTGTATCATGTAAAGGTCTGGAGAAGGGCCTTTGGGTTCCAGGGTTCAAAATTTCAATTTCTTCTCCCAAAGGTTGGTTTCCCTCCTTGGCTTCTTGCTTTGTTAGTGACCCGATCCTTCCCCAGAGACTATGGCTGGAAATCTCAGTGTCCCATCTAATTCCTCTCTCTCTTTTTGACCCCCACATCCATCCAGGCACCAGCAATTCTACCTACTGAATGTCTCTTGATCCTGTTTCCTCCTCTCCATCCCTACTGCCACTGTACTGGTCCGGGCCACTATCATCACTCACCCACACCATTACTATACCATTGTTGCTTCGATGCCCATCCCAGATTCCTCTTCTGAAGACATACTCTCAAGTCCCCTGCATGGGATTCAGGGCCCACAGTGTGTCCTCCAGGCTCTCTTGCTTCGGCCTAGGCTCCAGCCAAGCCAGCTCTGTCACTGCTGCCTCCCACCTCACCTCTCCTGCCCATCTCTTCCTGTTCCTCAAGACCTGTGCTTCTGCCACTTGTACTTCCTGCCCCTCCTCTCTAACACCTGCCCAACTGGTCTAGCTCCACTTTCACTCCTGCAGGAAGCTCTCCCCAACCGAGCTACCCAAAGTAATCTCATCTTTAATGGCATCTTGTCCTTCACTATCTGAGCTTAACTGAGGCAACGTTTTGTGCCTTAGGGAAGCTGTAAGCTCTGGAAGGCAAGGTCAGTCTCTGCCTCTTCTTTGGCCTAGTCCATGAAGGACTGAGAGGACACCTGCTGCCTGGCAGATCAAGTTAAAGGCATCAGTGACATGGTTAAAGCAATATATGAGACTTCAACTCCCAGAAATAGGGAGTAGATATGCTTTTTCAATCCTCACACTCAGTACAGCTAAAAGCCCTACACATCACATATAAAACAAAAGAGAAAATTCTGAAAGTGGAGAACGGGCAGACCAGCTGGACGTTAGGACCCCAGGAATGACACAGGAGTGGGTTATCTGGGGTTTTTTTTTCTTCATATAGCCCAGAAAGGGTGCTGGAGAAGCCAGCAACCTGAAAAACAATGGACATAGACCAAAAAAACCCCGAGAAAAGCCTGCTCTCTCTTGCCAAAGCACCAAGATAGGGCAGTTCAGCAAAATAGGAATCTTTTAGACCACAGCCATTCTACTCCAGCCTAACACCACAAAAGGAGGGGAAAAAACCCACAACTGTGGCCCCATCCCCACATCATCAAAGGCTGAGTGGGGAGCCTAGGCTACCTTTGCCAGGCTATAAAATGGCACTCCAACCTCCCTCCCCCTGGCCAGGCTGGTGTCAGAAAAAGCTGAGTGGCAAGCCAGGACTTTCATCCCACAGGGTAGCAGTAGAAACCTGGACTTGCACCCCTACCTGGGGATAACAAAGCACCCCTTCCCCTCCCAGTCAGGATGGTGTCAATGGAGACCTAGGAGGGAACCTGAACTCCCACACCAGCCCAACAGTCATGAGGAACTCCTCCCCCAGGCATCAACAGAGGCAGAATAGGGAACCTGGGCTTCCATCCCACCTGACAGTAACAATTCAGCAAGTCCTCCCTCTACCAGAGCGGTGTCAGAGGAAATCTGCTGAAACGGAAGATTTAAATGAGCTCCAGAGACTCATGACATAATATCCCAAATGTCCAGTTTTCAATTAAAAATGATTTGGCAACAGAAACTGATGATTGGATAAAGAAGATGTGGTATATATACACAATGGAATACTACTCAGCCAAAAAAAAAGACGAAATTGGCCCATTCACAACAACATGGATGGACCTCGAGGGCATTATGTTAAGCGAAATAAGTCAGTCAGAGAAAGACGAACTCTATATGACTCCACTCATAGGTGAAAATTAGTATATTGAGAAGGAGATCTGATCGGTGGTTACCAGGGAAAAGGGGGGGTGGGGGGAGGGTACGGAGGGGGAAGTGGTGTACCCACAACATGACTAACAAAAATGTACAACTGAAATCTCACAAGGTTGTAATCTATCATAACATTAATAAAAAAAAAAAAATGATTTGGCAAACCAAGAACCAGGGAAATATCAACTTGGATGAAAAAAGACAATCAATAGAAAAGTGACAATGCCAAAGTAACACAGACATTATAATTGTCTGACAAGAATTTCAAAGTAGCCATCATAAAAATGCTTCCGTGAGCAACTACAAACCCATTTGAAGCAAATGAAAAAATAGGAAGTCTCAGCAAAGAAATAGAAAGTCTCAGGTCTCAGTAAAGAAACAGAAGATATAAAGAAAAACCAAACAGAAATTTTAGAACTGAAAAATACAATAACTAAAATTTTAAAAATTCAATGGATGGGCTGAACATCAGAATAGAGATGACAGAGTAAACTATTAGTGAACTTGAAAATAGAGCAATAAAATTACCCAATCTGGACAACAGAGAGAAAATAGACAAAAAAAAAAAAAAACTAATAGGTCCCCTGAGAGACCTGTAGAACTATAACAAAAGATCTAACATTTGTGTCATTGGAGTCCCAGATGGAGGGAAGAAAGAGGGTGCATCTGAAAGGCATTTGAACAAATAATGGCTGAAAATTTCCTACATTTGCAAAAGACATAAGCCTACAGATTCAAGAAGCTGCATGAACTTCAAACAGGATAAACCCAAAGAAATCCAAATCAAGACACATCATAGCCAAACTTCTAAAAGCTAAAGACAAAGGAAAAATCTTGAAAACAAACAGAGAGAAATGATACATTACCTATAGGAGAAAAACTATGAGAATGATGTCATATTTCTCATCAGAAACCAAGGAGGCCAGAACAGAGCAGCACATCATTTCTCAAGTGATGAGAGGAAAGAACTGTCAGCCCAGAATCTATATTAGGTGAAAATATCCTTCAGAAATGAAGAGGAAATCCAGATGTTCTCAGATGAAGGAAGCTAAGAGGACTTGTCAGCACCTGTCATTACAAAAAATGGCTAAAAGAAGTTCTCTAAACAGAAAGAAAATTATAAAATTTAAAAAAAAAGGAATCTTAGAACAACAGTAAAGAGGAAAGAACAATGGAAAGCACAAAAATATGGGGAAACACAATAGACTTCCCTTCTCCTTTTGAGTTTTCTAAATTGTGTTCGACAATTAAAGCAAAAATTATAACACCATGTGATGTGGTTCTCAATATATGTGGAGTAAACATTTAAGACAATTGCATTATAAATGGAGGGAGGTAATGGAATATAAGGAAGGTAAGGTTTTATACTTCACTCACACTGGTAAAATGTTGATACCAGCAGAGCGTGTTAAGTTATTTAAAAGATTTGAAATCACACATGGTGTGTTCTTTGACCACAATGGAATAGATATAGATATAAATATAGATACGGATAGATAGATAGAAATGTAGATGTTGAAATGTAGATAGAATGTAGAAATGTAGGTAGATAGATATCTAGAACAACTACTTTAAAAACTATATAAAGAGAAATACTACTATAAACAGTATAAATAAATCAAAAACACTATAAAGTCAAAATGGAAGAAAACAGGTAACACATAAAAAGAAAAAGAGAGAACAGAAAATTTAAAAATACAGTGGCAGACTTAAGCCCTAACATAACAATAATTACAATAAATATAAATTATCTACATAACAATAATTACAATAAATATAAATTATCTAAGTGCACCAATTAAAACACAGAGAATGGCTGAGGGGATTAAAAAACATGACACAGCAATAGTCAAAACAAAAACTCACTTCTTTTTTTTTTTTTCTTTTTTTTTAAAGATTGGCACCTGAGCTAACAACTGTTGCCAATCTTCTTTTTTTTTTTTTCTGCTTTATCTTCCCCAACCCCCTGTACATAGTTGTATATCTTAGTTGCAGGTCCTTCTAGTTGTGGGATGTGGGACACCGCCTCAATGTGGCCTACAAGCGGTGCCATGTCCGTGCCCCGGATCCGAACCCTGGGCTGCCACAGCGGAGCACGCAAACTTAACCACTCAGCCACGGAGCAGGCCCCTAAAACTCACTTCTTATATAACAAAACAGGCAGGTTGAAAGTAAAGAGATGGAATAGATCATACCATGCAAACATTAACCAAAAGGAAGCAGGAGTGGCTATATTAATATCAGGTAAATAGACTTCAGGGCAAAGAAAATTACCAAAGAGATTATATAAAGATAAAATGGTCAGTCACCAAGAAAACATAACCATCTTAAATGTGTGTGCACAAAATGACAGAGAACAAATCGATAGAATTAAAGGAGAAATAGACAAACCCACTACAGCTGTTGGAGACTTCAACACCCCCTCCCAACAACTGAGAGAACTAGACAGAAAATCAACAAAGACACAGAGGAACTGAACAATGCCATCAAACAACAGGATCCAATTGACGTTTATAGAGCACTCCACCCAACAACAGCAGAGTACACACTCTTTTCAAGCACCCAGGGAACATCGACCCAGATGGACCATATCCTGGACTGTGAGATAGACCTCAACAAATTTAAAAGAATTGAACCACAATGGAATCAATAACAGAAAGGTAACAGAAGAATCTCCAAATACTTGGAAATTAAACAACACACTTCAAACTAATCCATGGATCAAAGAAGACTCCCAAGGAAATTTGAAAAATGGAGTGAACTAAATGAAAATGAAAATATGACATGGTAAAATTTCTGGGTCACACCTAAAGCAATGCTTAGAAGGAATTTGTTGCAATAAATGTTTACACCAAAAAAGAAAAACTAGAAAAAGAAGAGCAAAATAAACCCAAATGCAAAGGAAACCAAGACATAATAAAGATAAGAGCAGATATCAATGAACTTGAAAACAGGAAAATGACAGATAAAAGCAATGAAACAGAAAGTTGGTTCCTTGAAAAGATTGATAAGATGGATAAACCTCTAGCAAGATGGACAAAAGAAAAAGAGAGAAAACACAAATTACCAACATCAGGAAAGAAACAAGTGACATCACTACAGATGCTGCAGGCATTAAAAGGATAGAAAGAGAATGCTATGACACGTTAATTTGACACCTCAATGAAACGGACAAATTCTCAAAAATGACAACCTACCACAATTCATGCAATATGAAATGGATAATTTGAGCAGCCCTTTAAATATTAAGAAAATTGAATTCATTATTTTAAAACTCCCAAAAAAGAAATCTCCAGACCCAGATTATTTCATTGAGAGTTCTATACAATGTTTAAATAAGAATTAACATCAATTCTAGACAATCTCTTCCAAAAAATAGAAGAGGAGGGAACATTTCTCAATTCATTTTATGAAGCCAGTATTACCCTAATACCAAAAACAGATAAAGACAGTACAAAAAAATTAAACCATAGACCAAT
Organism: Equus quagga; assembly: GCF_021613505.1. Lineage (NCBI taxonomy): Eukaryota > Metazoa > Chordata > Mammalia > Perissodactyla > Equidae > Equus > Equus quagga. Next base: position 80,849,798 of record NC_060278.1, read on the forward strand.
ATCCCTCATGAATATAGATGGAAATATCATTAACTAAATACTAACAAATAGAATTCAGTAATATATAAAAAGAAATACATATGTATATCACGACCAAGTGGGGTTTATTCCAGGTATGAAAGGCTGGTTCAGTATTTGAATATCAATGTATCCACCATATCAACAGGTTAAGAAGAAAAATCGTATCAATTGATGGGGATGGCATTTGACAAAACCCAACATCTATTCATGATAAAAACTCTGAGAAAATTAGGAACACAGGGGAATTTCCTCAACTTGATAAAGCACGTCTACAAAAAAAATCTACAACTAACATCATATTTAATGGGGAAATATGGAATGCTTTTCCACTAAGATAAGGAAGAAGGCAAGGATGTCTGCTCTCACCGGTGCCATTAGACATAGTACTAGAAGTCTAGCCACTGCAAAAAGGTAAGGAAAAGAAGTAAAATGCACACAGACTGGAAAGGAAGAAATAAAACCGTCCTCTAGTTACAGATTACATGATTGTCTATGCAAATATCGAGGGAATCTACAAAAAAAAAAAAACTTCTAGAACTAATAAATGAGTTCAGCAAGGTCTTAGGACAAAGGTTAACATACAAAAGTCAATCATATTTCTATATACTAGCAATGGACATGCGGAAAAAAATTTTAAATGCAATACCATTTAACAAATTCAGTAAAATCGCAGGATACAAAATCAATATACAAAAATCTGTACACTCAGAGTGAACTATCCAAAAAAGCAATTAAGAAAACTATCCCATTTACAATAGTATAAAAAAGAATAAAGTACTTAGGAATAAATTTAACTAAGGAGGTGAAAGATCTGTACCCTGAAAACTATAAGACATTGATGAAAGAAATTGAATAAGACACAAATAAATGGAAAGATACCATATATTCATAGATGGGAAGAATTGATATTGTTAAAATGTCCATACTACTCAAAGCAATCTACAGAAATTTTTTTCTGTTGAAAATCCTAAAATTTGTATGGAACCACAAAAGACCCCAAATATCCAAAGCAATCGAAATATCCAAAAATCCAAAGCAAAGAATAAAGCTGGAGGCATCACACTTCCTGATTTCCAGACTACATTACAAAGCTATAGTACTCAAAACAGTATGGTACTGGCATAAAAATAGATACATAGATCAATGGAACAGAATAGAGAATCCAGAAATAAACCCACACAAACACAGTCAACTAATCTTTGACAAGGGCAGCAAAAATATGCAATGGGGAAAGGATAGTCTCTTCAATAAATAGTGTTGGGAAAACTGGATATCCATATGCAAAAGAATGAAATTAGACCGTTATCTTACACCATACACAAAAATTAACTCGAAATGGTTTAAAAATGTAAATGTAAGACATGAAACCGTAAAACTCCTAGAAGAAAACCTAGGGAAAAAGTTCCTTGACATTGGTCTTGGCAATGATTTTTGGATATGACACCAAACACACAGGCAACAAAAGGTAAAATAAACCAGTGGGACTACATGAAACTAAAAACCTTCTGCACAGCAAAAGAAGCAATCAACAAAATGAAAAGGCAATCTACGGAAGGGGAGAAAATATTTGCAAACCAGATAAGGGGTTAATATCCAAAATATATAAGGAACTCACACAACTCAATAGCAAAAACAAACACCAACAACAAAAGCAAATAACCCAATTAAAAACTGGGCAAAGGACCTGAAGAGACTTCTTTTTTCCAAAGAAGGCATACAAATGGCCAAACAGATATATGAACAGGTGCTCCACATCACTAATCATCAGGGAAATGCAAATCAAAACCACAATAAGATATCACCTTACACCTATTAGGATGGCTATCAACAAAAAGATAAGAGTAGCAAATGTTGGCAAGGGTGTAGAGAAAAAGAAACCCTTGTGCACTGTTGATGGGAATGTAAATTGGTGCAGCCACTAAGGAAAGCAGTATGGAGGTTTCTCAGAAAATTAAAAATAGACCTACCATATGATCCAGCATTACCACTTCTGGAGATGTGTCTAAAGGAAGTGAAATCAGTATCTCAAAGAGATATTTGCACTCCTATGTTCCTCGCAGCATTATTTACAATATCCAAGATAGGAAACAACCTAAGTATGCATCGATGGATGAATGGATAAAGAAAATGTGGTATTTATATACAACAGAATATTATTCAGCCATTAAATGAAGGAAATCCTGCCATTTGCAACAACGTGGATGAACCTGGAGGACGTTATGCTAAGTGAAATAAGCCAGGTACAGAAAGACAAATGCTGTATGATCTCATTTACATGTGGAGTCTAAAAAAAGTCAAACTGATAGAACCAGAGAGGAGAATGGTGTTTTCCAGGAGCTGGGGAGGTAGAGGATATAGGGAGATGTTGGTCAAAGGGTACAAACTTTCAGTTATAAGATGAATAAGTTCTGGGGATCTAATGGACAGCGTGGCGATTATAGTCAGCAATAATGTATTGCATACTTGAAATTTGTTAAGAGAGTAGGTCATAGCTGTTTTCACCACACAAAAAATTGAGTAACTATGTAAAGTGTTAATGAACTTGATTGTGGTAATCATTTCATAGTATATGTGTATATTAAAATGTCATATTGTACACCTTTTTAAAATATCATGTTGTACAACCTAAACATATACAATTTTTATTTGTTAATCATACCTCAATAAGCTGGTGAAAATACCATTTATAACTGCTCAAAATAAATGAGATATTTGTGTATAAATTTAACAAAACATGTACAGGACTTGTATGCTGTAAACTACAAAATATTGATTAAAGAAGAAACCAAAGAAAATCTAAATCAATGGAGAGACATATGTGTTCATGGATCAGAAAACTCACTATAGTAAAGAAGTCAATTCTCCCTAAATTGATATACAGGTTTAATACAATTCCTATCGAAATCCCAGCAAGATTTTTTTACATATAGACAAGATTATTCTCAAATGTGTATGGAAAGAAATTAACAATTTTGAAAAGAATAATAAAGTGGGAGGAATCAATTCTACTTGATATTAAAGCTTACTATATAGCCACAGTAATCAACAGTGTGTTATTGGTGGAAAGCTAGACATATAGATCAAGGGAACAGAATAGAGAACCCAGAAACAGCCCCACACGAGCACAGCCAAGTGATCTTTGACAAAGGTGCAAAGGGTATTCAATGGAGAAAGGATAGTCCTTTCAACAAATGGTGCTAGAGCAATTGGAGATCCAGGGGCAAAAAGATGAACCTAGACCTAAACCTCACACCTTATACAAAAAGGTAACTCAAAATGGATCACAGCTTTAAATGTAGAACTATGAAACTTTTAGAGGAGAAAATCATAGAACCTAGGATTGATGACCTAAGGGTTCTTAGACATGACACCAAAATTATTGATTTTATAATCAATAAATTGAACTTCATCAAAATTAATAACTTTTGCTCTGCAGAAGACGCTCATTAAAAGATGAAAACATAAGCTACACAGTGGGAGAAGATGTTTGCAGACCACACATCTGGCAAAGGATGGATATCAGAATATATAAAGGACTCTCAAAAGTCAGCAGTTAAAAAAAGAAACAATTCTAAGGCTGGCCCCGTGGCCAAGTGGTTAAGTTCATGCGCTCCGCTGCAGGTGGCCCAGTGTTTCGTTGGTTCGAATCCTGGGTGCGGACATGGCACTGCTCATCAAACCATGCTGAGGCAGCGTCCCACACGCCACAACTAGAAGGACCCACAACGAAGAATATACAACTATGTACCAGGGGGCTTTGGGGAGAAAAAGGAAAAAAATAAAAAAATCTTTTTTTTTAAAAAAGAAACAATCCAATTAGGGAATGGGCAAAAGACCTAAAGAGACATTTCATCAAAGAGGATATACAAATGGCAAATAAGCACATGGAAAGATGCTCAACATCATTAGCCTTTAGGGATATACAAATTAAGACCATAATGAGATACCACTAATACCTATTAAAACAGCAAAAATAAAAAAATAGTGAAAATACCAAATACTGAGAGGATGCAGACAAACTGGATCTCAAATAGATTGCTGGTGGCAATGTAAACTGGTAGAGCCACTCTGGAAAATAGTTTGGCAGTTTCTTAAAAAATGAAACGCTTACCATATAACCCAGCAATTGCACTCCTGGGCATTTATCCCAGACAAACAGTTATCTCCACACACAAACCTGTCAATAACTGTTCACTGCAGCTTTATTTATAATAGCAAAAACTGGAAACAACCAAAATGTCCTGCAATAAGTGAAGGATTGAACAAACCGTGGTACATTCATACCATGGACTTCTACTCAAAAAATGAAATTATTGATACATGCAACAACCTGGATGTTCTCAAGGGCATGATTCTGAGTGGGAAAAAATGCAAAAGGTCACATACTGTATGCTTCTGTTTATATAACAGTCTCAAAAATGACAAAAATATAGGGATGGAGGACACATTAGTGATTGCCAGGGGTTAGGGATGGTGGGAAGAGGGGTGGGTGTGACTCTCCAGGAGTAGAAGGAGGGAGATCTCTGTGGTAACGGAATAGTTCTGTATCTTGACAGGGGTGGTGGTTACACAAATCTACACAAGTGATAAAATAACATAGAACTATACACACTTTGTATCAACGTCACTTTCACAGTTTTGATACTGTACCATAGTGAGGTAAGATGTAACCATTGGGGGAAACCAGATGAGGGTACAGGGTATACGAGATCTCCCTGTACCATCTTTGCAATTACCTGTGAATCTATAACAATTTCAAGATAAAAAGGTTTTTTGTGATTGATATATGGAAATTCACAGTGGTGAGAACCTGGGTTAGACTGGGTTGGGTTTGAAGTTCTGGATTGGGAAAGAAGTGAGCAAGCACAGGTTTTCGATATGTCGGGAGAGGGTAAGAGGAACCAGAACAGATGTACGAATTTTAGCTGTGGCTTACAATACTTCTTCCCTCTTGGTGGTGGAAAGTGGCAGACAGCCTGCAAAGATCTGGAAACTGAAGCTTCCAAGGTCTGCTTACACTGCAGTTTCTGGACCCTAGGGGCATCCCCCACCCTACCATCAGGTTACTCTCTATCCAGAATGCAGCCAGCCCCTCAGAGCCTTGACACCTGAGAAACTCATCTGCGCTGGTCCTCAGTAAGTCTCTAGACCAACTTCTTCTTTGACCAATGGGGAGCTAAGGCTCAGAGATGGGCAGCAATTTTCCCAGTGTCACACAGGTTATTCCATCAGAGTGGGGATGCAAATAACTCTGACTTCTGAGTGCAGATGGGAGGAGTTTGGGATGCAGTGGTGGGAAGGTAGTAAGAGAGGGTGCGGGCAGATCTGTTAAGGGCCCTTGAAATAGTCAAGGTGTCAGACAAGAGCTTTGAGACAAGAGGACTGAGGACTTAGGGATAGATTGCAGGGGAGGGGAGGGCATGAGAGTAAAGGAGGTGTCCAGGCTGACCTCAGCCTTATGGCCCGTGCACTAAGTGCATAGGGATGCCATTTTACTGTGACATGGAAGAGGAGTGAGGAATACTCCCAAGAACAGGATTTTGGAGCACTGTGAGTTCCATCTCAGATCTGCTCAGCTTGAGGCCCCTGGGAGACATACATGGGGAGTTGATTAGGAGACACTGGGCTACTTGAGTCTGGACCTCCAGGAAGAGGTCTGCATTGGTCATTGGAATAACCTTAGAACCAGGCAAACACATGAAAAGAATGTCAAATTTCATCATGCATAAAAAGAATATCCAGGGGCCGGCCCCGTGGCCGAGTGGTTAAGTTTGCGCACTCCACTGCGGCAGCCCAGGGTTTCGCCAGTTTGGATCCTGGGTGTGGACACGGCACCGCTCATCGGGCCATGCTGAGGCGGCGTCCCACATGCCACAAATGAAAGGACCCACAACTAAAAAGACACAACTATGTACCCGGGGGCTTTGGGGAGAAAAAGGAAAAATAAAATCTTAAAAAAATAAGTATATCTGAATCCAGGTGGTAAAGGAACATGAAGGGAGGAGCGGTTTACAGAATTCCAGAATAGACCATCAAGTTGGAAAGAAGTAGCCAAGGAATTGGGAGAGGAGTTATTAAAGTGACATTGATTCCTGATATCAGATTAACAGAATGGAGATAGAAAACTGAGAGTCAAGGCCACTCTCTAATAAACGTACAATCAGTAAAAAGCGTGTGACTCTCAGATCAGTTCAGTGACTCTGCAGCCTCCCACCTTCCCAGCCAGATTGTGCCCCCGACCCCAGCGCCTGCTTTATAGAAATTCTGGAGCTGTAGCACCATGATTCAGGGCTGGGCAAACTGGCACAAACACGCTTTGGTTTATCCAAGTCCACTGCCCCTGGGTCCCAAGTCTGCTTTTGCATCTCTATTTGCATGCTAATTTGCACTGCTCTGCAGACTCTGCCTTCCCCATTAAAGGGCTAGGGCCTCTCTTTCTCATACCATTCTCATGTCTTCCCCCTTACCCCTAAGAAATGTGGGCTTTGGTGATGAAAAAGAAAGAGTCCTCTGTTTGTGGGGTACCTACGCTTCGATATTCATTCAAAATCCATTTATTGAGGGTCCAAAATTCATTAATGAAAACACAGGCTATCCTCAAGGACTAGAGGCCACATCTTGCTTTCCTTTCTCAGTCCTCTAGCACAGCCACAGAGATGCAGAGAAGGATACAACCCCACCCCCACAACGCTCTCAAACTGGAAGCTGAGCTGGTAGAGTAGGAGGAGAAACATTGGGATCTGAGGACCTATACGCTCAGCGTAGGACCCAGCTCCCTGGGGAGGAGCCCAGCAATCAGAACTCCCAGCAACACAGTTGGAGTGACCTATTCACAAAGCACATGGCTGGATAATAAAGGTCCTGAGCAGCAGCGCAGCCTGAGTCCTGCTCCCTAACCCAGAAGGCAGAAGAGGCCCCATGGGACCACGATTTGGAGACTGACACTGTCCTGGCTTCATGGCACAGAGGAGACCCCTCACACACTCCCTGCCCTGCCAGAAAGACTTCAGGATGAGGAAAAGACAAGCTCTTGGGTTTGGAGATGCCTCTTCATCAATGTGCTTCTACATCTACTATTGGCTTAAACCTGACACACCAGCTAAGAGGCCACCTTGAGGCTCCTGGGCCCTTGTTTCAGGGCAGATAAAAATGGAGAGCCCCTCGGGCCCTCCCATTGGATCTAATTAACCTGTGCTAAGCTGCACTGATCACCAGGGCTGCCTCCTGAGACAAGGTTATGTTCATTAGGGACCTGTACGTTCCCGCTCCCCTGCATGACCTCTTGCTGAGCACTGCAGTCTTCTCCACTGGAACTGAGGCCCCCGACACATCCCCCCAGGGATACTCAGGACTCGCACTAGAATCTCAAGGTGCCAAATGTGTGTGTGTGTGTTGCTCTGTGCAGAACAGAGCAGGCATGGCTATGTTAACCTCTGTGGTCACCAGACTCCAAGATGGCTCCCAATGATCCTCTCTTCCTAGTATTTATGACCTTGTGCAGTCCCCTTCAACATTGAGTAGAGCTGGCCAAGTGGTCAGTAGGATATTACAGAAGTCAGTGTGTGTCTTCCAAGGCTAGGTCATAAAAAAGCATTGCCACTTGTCTTTCCACTCTGCTGGATCACTTGTTCTAGGGGAAGCTAGCTGCTGTGTCGTAGGATACTCAAGCAGCCCTACAGGGAGGTCCATGTGGAGAAGAACTGAAGCCTCTCACCAACAGTCAGCACTAATTTGCCAGGTGTGTGAGTGAGCCAGCTTGGGAACAGATCTTCCAGCTCCATCAAGCCTTCCTGATGGACAGCTGCCATATTGACTGCAATTTGTTGAAAGACCTTCAGCCAGAAACACCCAGCTAAGATGTTCCTGGATTCCTGACCCACAGAAACTGAAGATAATAAATGTTTATTGTTTATTGAAGCTGCTAAGTTTTGGCAGTAAGTAACTAATACAGGATGCTTTCATTTCTCTTGGGTAAATACCTAGGTCATATAATGAGTATATGTCTAACTTCATAAGAAGCTGCCAGTTTTCCAGAGTGGTTGTCCCATTTTACGCTCCTACCTACACCATATGCCTGTTCCAGTTGCTTTTTTCTAAGATGCATTTCACAAAAGATAAATGACATTGCCTTTGATTATAGGGCATGGCAAGGTGCAGGACTCCAGTTGCACCAAATTGCCATGCCCTCCTGCCAACCTCCCCTTCTTTATGAACCAACCAATGGGCCATTGCCAGGATTGGAGTGACTCTCTGGTCCTTCCACAGGGCAGGGAATCACCTCCCAAGTGATAACATAGGTGGTCTTGGAAATCATCCCGTACTGTAGAGTTGACAAAGCCCTTTCCCACATGTGCCCAGAGTTCCTCCAGGCCTCACCAGCCCGTGCACACAAATGAGGTTGCATTAATAGGAAAAAACACATTTCATGGGCTTTAACCCCCATCTGCAGACCACAGTGCTCCAGGGCCCCTCAACTTGCCCCAGTTATTTCTGAAAGCCCCCAGGTATCATATGAGCTTAGCCCAGGGGCCCCTCCTGGAAAGCCAAGTCCTTAGAAGCCTCTCAGAGGCAGCACCTCACCCCTGCCCCTGCCACAGTACCCAGAAGATCAGCACTGTGGTCCCTCCTAAACTCCATCCCTTCATCCCCCTGCACTCCCCAAGTTGCCACCCCATACCATAGTAGGTCTGTGCATCATGCAGAAATGGGGGAAGGCCCTTGGTAGTAGATTCTGTCGGAGCTCTGCCCAGATTCCCTTTCCCAGGCCAGTGCACTCATCCACCAGCTGCTGTGAAGGGCCCCTTCTCCTGAGAATTGTCCTTGGCTGATGGGTGACCCTGGGAGATTATACTCCCCTCTCTTCTCCCAACAACTAATTGACACAAGGGCATAAAAGCCTGCCCTCCTTCACTCAAGGGGGGACAACTCTGGGCCATTCATCCCCCAGAGTTCCCCCTGGGATCAGGCTGAGGTTAGACTCCACTCAGACCCCATCCTTGCTGAGCATCCTCCCATGTCTGTTCTGCTTCATTCCCTCCCTTTTATGCTTCTCCAAGAGCAGGCTCTCAATAAATCACTTGCTCAGGAATCCCAATGCTAGCCTCTTACTCTAAGGAAGAAACACAAACTTCTCCCAACTTTGTGTCCAGAACCATGTCACAACATTACCCAGAACTTTACAAAGACCCTCGTGAAATCAGCTGCTGTGTCTGCCTGTAGCCCCTCTCTGCGAGCCTCAGGAGCAGTCCATGGCCAGGTGGGAGTACAGACACCACACCACCCTTCTCCACTCCATCCTCCTCATCCCACGCCATCTCTCTACCAAGAACCCAGCCACCAGCCGCCACATGAACCCCTCACCCGACCCATGCAAGTCACTCCATACAAAGCTGCCTTCTGCTAGATCCCACCTACTAGAACGCCCACTCTGTGTAGTATATCCATTTGACCTTCAAAACAATCCTGTTCAATCACTATTATTAACTTGCGTATTCCACTAGTGAGGAAGTCAGAAGCAATTCTCTACAAAGCTAATGAAGCTTAAGCTCCCTTGCCTGGGACCCTTTCCAAAGTCCTACAAATTTGTTATCATTGTTTTGTATTCTTGTATCAGCTTCAGGCTCCACAAAACCTAACTCAGCTCTTGGGGAAACTGAGGCTCTGAATGGTGAGGCAACTGGACCCAGGACATAGACTTGATGAGCAACAGAAGCAGAACTTGACTCAGGTTTGCTGCCTCCCAAGTTCTTTTCCTGTCCTCCATCCTACGATGCATCCCTGAAGCTGCGCTGGGCCCACACAGGTGGTCTCCAGGACCCAGCTCTTGGCCTCTCTCCACCCTCAGCGTGCAGCCTTCCTGGCTGCCAGCTGTCAGCCCCTCCCTCTGCTCTGGCACATTATTGTGGGAGCCTGCCAGGCAAGAGTGCACTCAGGCAGAGCTGCATCAGGCTGAAAGAGCGTCTACATACGTGCCATCAATGGATACAGACACCCAGAGAGCCTCACTATAACCTGAAATGGGCCCTCTATTTGCCTGTGTCCTTTCTATCAGCTAAGGTGGCAGGCTGATACGGGACCTGGGGGCACTGCAGCAGTTGGACTGTGTATCGATTAGCTTTTGCTGTGTAACAAACCACTTCAAAACTTAGTGGTCTAAAACAATTTAGATCACAGTTCTGTGGATCAGCAATTTGGGCTGGGCTCTGCTAGGCAGTTTGATCTGGGCTGGGCTCCCTTGTACACATGCAGTCAGCTGCTGGGTTGGATATGAACTGGCATGAGCTGGCATGGCTCATCTCTGTTCCACACAGCCTCTCACTCTCCAGTGGCTAGCACAAGATTGTTCATATGACGGCTGGGCAGAATTCCAAGAAGCGAGTGGTGGTGAACAAGGCCTCTTGAGGCCTGGGCTCAGGACCCACACACCATCACTTCCACCACATTCTATGGCCCGAAGCAAGTGACAGGCCAGCAGTGATGATAAACTTGTGTGTGTCAACTTGGCTGGGCCACGGTGCCCAGGTATTTGGTCAAACATGATTCTGGATGTTTCTGTGAAGGTGTTTTTTTTGGATGAGATTGATATTTAAATCAGAAGACTCTGAGTAAAGCAGAATGCTCTCCATAAGGCGGGTGGGCCTCATCCAATCACTTGAAGGCCTTAACAGAACAATGACTGACCTCCACTGAGCAAGAAGGAATTCTGCCAGCAGACTGCCTTTGGAGTCGAAATGCAACTGTTCCCTGAGTCTCCAGCCCACCGGTCTCCTCCATCAGATTTTTGGACTCACCGAGTCTCCACAATTGCTTGAGCAAATTCCTCAAAATCTCTCTCTCAATCTCTCTCTCTCTATAGGTGGATATTTAGATAGATAGATTGATTCTTTCTCTCTCTATATATATGTGTATATATACACACATGCACATATATGTATGTGTTCTGTTTCTCAAGAGAACTCTTACGAACACACTAGCCCAGATTCAAAGGATGAGGAACAGACTCCTGTGGGAGGAGCTGCAAAGCCACATTGCAAAGGGCGAGGGCACAGGGAGGGAAATATTATGGCCATCTTTGCTAATGATCTATCACAGGCTGGGTTTAGGAATGGGATGGGGTTTCACAGGGCTTCTGCTGGGCCAGTCAGGTAGAGCTTCCAGTCATCCCCACCCCCTAATGGGTATCAATGACTTCAGGAACAAAACTATTTCTAAGCCTCCCTGAGCAAAGAGGGACCCCACACCTGGATTTGGGAGTGTGTCTCTCCACTCAGACTAGGGCCTCCATGAGGACTGTGCTGTCTTCCACCATCCAACTCAGGACTCAATGTGGAATGGAGAGTTCAGGTGGAAGAAAGCTGCCCTCCTTCCCCCACAGGATGCAGCAGGTTCTGAGAGCAGCCAATAGCCTGATTTTCTCCATGTGTCCCCCAAGATAGTTGGCACAATGGCTGGGATATACTCGGCCGGCATAAGTGATCCTCGAATGCACAAGCAAATGAGTGGCTGGCTCATGCCACTCCTGGCTTACTACGAGGCAGCAGCAATCTGCTCCTCCACTCTACTGTTCTACCTAAAGACAAGACTGGGGAGGGGCTTGAGTGGGGGAGGGCATACAGAAGTGCACTGCCAGGATGATAGGATTTCCTCTCACTCTCTGAAGCAGGGGAGGCAGGAGTCCAAGCTAATCAGAAGAATATCCAATGTGTCAGTTTGGAAATCCCTCCAGACCCGGCCCAGACCGTCTGTTCAGACCAGCCATTCCATTCTACGGCCACACCTGTCCATTCTATGTCTCTAACTCATCTCTTCTCTCTCCCACGACGACCCCCATTTGGGCTCCAGCCATATCCTGCCTCAAGTCTTTGGCAGCCTCCTTTGTGGCCTCTCTGTCTCCTTGTCTCAGCCTCTTGTCCACCACAATCCATCCTTCCAAAGCGGATCTTTCTAAAACAGGTTGGCAAACTACTATGGACCAAAGGCTGCCCATGGCCTGTTTTTGTGCAGCTTGTGAGCCAAGAACGGCTTTTTAATTTTGTTTTTAAAGAAAACTATGTGATAAAGATGTTCACTAACTCTTATTCTAAACCATAAATCTCATCTTGCTTAAGGGAGTAGCCCTCTGCTGACCTCATCTCACATTCACCACTACACACGCTATGCCTGTTCTCGGTGCCTGAAACATCCACCTTTCCTCCCTCATGTGCCCAGTCAACTACTTACACTTCAGGTCTCATTCTAAATATCCCTTTGGCTGGGTCTTAACCTGTTGGCCTCAGATTGTGCCTTGACTTCCCCTGCTCTGTTCTATATGACAGGATCTGACCACTGCAGGCTCCTATATAGGTTGGATCACAACTGGGTTTGGCCAATGGATGGGAGATAAGAAGGCAAGAAGAAGGAAGAATCCAGAATATTTCCTCATAGGGTCTCCAACCACGGCTGGATCTCATCCACGGTTCCAGCTCCCACTGGGTGACCTGAGCCCCAGTGACACCACCTCCTCCCTCCTCCTCTTCCTCAGGGTGGTGTCAGCTTCCTACTGTTGCTAATCTCTGCGCTTCCCCTAGTTGACGTCTCAGGCCTTCCATGACCTGTGTGACCAATTCCCTGTATTTAATTACTCCTGTTTAGACCCGGGTTTCTGTTTTCCCGGTAGGACTCTGACTAATGTACCATTCCCCCAGGCACTGCTGACCCCTAGATGAGCTCAGGCCCCTGATCCTGCTCAAATAGCATGTTGCGCTCTTCGCTTCGACAAGCACGTACTGGATGCCTATGGTGCCCTAGGTCAGGGGTCACCAAACCACAGCCTGCTCGCCCAATCCAGCCCACAGCCTATTTTGTAAATAAATTTTTTTTGGAATACAGCCACACCCATTCACTTGCCTATTGTCTATGGCTGCTTTCAAGGGCAACCTGAATAGCTGCGACAGAGACCATTTGTCCTACAAAGCCAAAAATATGTACTATCTGGTCTTTTATAGAAAAACTTTGCCAACTCCTGTTCTAGGAAGGCTGTTGCTACTCAAAATATAGTCCCAGGACCAGTAGCCCAGCTTCCCTTGGGAGCTCACTGGAATTGCAGAATCTCAGACCCCATCCCAGACCCACTGAATCAGAATTTGCATTTTAACAAGATCCTCAGGTGTTGATGCCTGAGCTTATTGAAGTTTCAGAAGCACTGTCTTAGGAGGTCACTCTCTCCTCATAGTGCTCTTCATGCTCATCAGGAATTATTGACTAATTAGTTGCTGTCTTCCCTGCTAGAGGAAAGCGCAGAGATTATTCGTGTGTTGTTTTCTGAGGGATTCCCAGCACCTGATAAGATGGCTGGCTCAGAAAATGGCAATGACTCTCTGACAGATAGGTGAAGACAACCATAGAAGCTAAAGGAGGAGAGAGTTTCAAAAAGAGCAGTTACCATTTTTTACATATCAAATTGGCAAAGATCCAGGAATTTGCTAACGCGTGGCATTGGGAGAATAAGGGGAGTAGGCCCTCCCGCATCGCATCTTTAGCACAAGCTCTGTGGGGAGGTCAGTTTGACAATAGTCATCAAAATTCCAAATGCGTGTAGCCTTTGACCCTGCATTTCCACTTGCAGGCCTTTATCATCCAGATAGACTCATACCAGGAGGAAGTGATAAGACACTAAGGTATTCATTGCGCCACACTCCGCAAGAGCTGAAGATGTCCAAAAGATTGGACGTCAACAAGGGATTTGCTCAGTAAGTTACATCATGAAACTGTGCAAGTTTCAAAGAGAAAGAAGGAACTGGAGCAGTCGCCAAGGTATGCTAAATGAAAAAAGCAAACTGCAAAATAGTACATATCAGGTAATACCCAAAACAGAGCAGGGAGAGAAAAGAGAATATATACACTCAGTCATCTTTTCATAAAATATCTCTGGAAGGACGTACACAAAAACTGACAACTTTGGTTGGCCGTGGGAAGGGATCACGGGGTTGCTGGGGACAAGGATAGGAGGAGATTTTTCACTGTCTACACTTTGGAACTTTTAGAATTTTAAAAAATGAAACAAACAAAAAAAATCAAGAAAACCTGCAGAAAAAAATAGAGAAGTGTCAAAAAGTATAGACATTTTAGATGTCTCGTCTAGAGCCTTGCTACTCAAACTGTGGTCCACAGACAGGAAGCATGGGAATCACCTGAGAGCTAGTTAGAAATGCGAGATTCCAGGCCCACCCCAGATGGACTGCATCAGAATCTGCATTTTAACAGGAGCCCCAGGGAATTCAAACACAGGATACACTTTGATACCCACTGGTCCAAGCAACCAGAGAACGGACTCCTAGCAGCACCACCTGGTTTCTACAGTCTGCTACTAACAAAACAGCTGCTTTTTCCCCCTAAGTGGGGCTCCATCCCAGTGAGACACCAGGGCACAGGCCGTTCCCATTATGGGGGAGGTTTTCAGCAGCTCCTCCCAGGCCTTGGCTGGCCCTGAGCCCAGTGCCCTGGCGGGTCCCCAGCCAAGGAGACAGCTCACTTCCTCCTCCTGGAACTGCTGGGACTGCTCAGAACGGAAACATTTGAGAGTTCTCCACTCCCCCAGTTACAAACTCTTTCCTACACGAATAAAGATGCATCTGTCTGGCTCAGGTTTATTCACAAACGGTATTTATTTATCCATCAACCAGTGCCTCTGGGTACCCGGTACCCTGACCTAGTCGTGGAAGGACGGCAGGGGAGGGAGAGCATCAGGGAGGCCCCGTTGGAGAAGGAGGGAGGAGTTAAAGCCAGGAGCTTGGCTGCTGCCTCTGCATCCTTGATCTGCTTGGAACTACTCCAGGCCACATCTGGAGGCCACATCTAGAAGCAGTGACGCCACTGGACTTTTCAGAGCAGCAGGGAGAGGGAGGGAGAGAGGAGGTGGGAGCTGTGCTGACTTCAGTCCAGACCACCTAGGAGTGTGCAGTTGGGGGTGCTAAGCAGGGAGACTAGCCACCACAATAGCCCCATTCCAACTCCCGACTCTCGCTGAGCCCAACATCTTAGCGAGCACAGAGCAGCCGTGAGTGAATGCCCCACACTGTGGCTGTCCTGAGCCTTCCCCCTAGCCCAAGCTGGAGGGACTCTGAACAGGCCAAGCCCTCTCTCTCCTTCTGGATCATTCTATTCCTCCCACCTCCTAATGGCAGCCGTTCCTCTCAAACAGAACCCTGAGTTCCCCTCTTCTCCCTTCACGCTCTCTCCTATGTCCCTCCTAGATCCCACCTAGGTCCCTTCTAGCCACTGTCCCTTGGTGGCTAATGTGTTTTTTTTTTTAATTCACCTGTCAAAGATTTTATTTTTTCCTTTTTCTCCCCAAAGCCCCTGGGTACATAGTTGCATATTCTTAGTTGTGGGTCCTTCTAGTTGTGGCACGTGGGATGCCGCCTCAGCATGCCTTGATGAGGAGTGCCATGTCGGCACCCAAAATCTGAATCGGGGAAACCCTGGGCCACCAAAACGCAACGCGCGAACCTAAACACTCTGCCATGAGGCCAGCCGCTAACGTCTTTTAAATTAAAAACAAAACCAAGTCATAAAACCACTAATAAGTGTTCAGCCCAGAAAAGTTTACAAAATGCTTCCACGTACTGAGCCTCAGTTTGCCATCTAATAGCCCTACAAGGTTAGAATTCCTACCTCTGCTCCACAGAGGGGAACAAGCAGCCCAGGAAATGTTAAAGGTCTTGACAAGACCTCCCAGCCTGTGGGCAGCAGAGGCCTCAGGGCTCAAATGAGCACCTAAACTGCCACCTCCCAAGGCTTCAAGGCCCTTCCGGGGCAAGGCTCTCAATCAGACAGTGTGCAGGGTATTGGTATTTTCAATCTTGCTAGGATTATTCTGACTTAACGAGGGTAGAAATATACACAGAACTACATCCAAAACTGTCAAAGCTCATAAAAGAGTGTGGCCATAGATATTCAATTATAACACCTATTTTCTTTTATTTAGATATCCCTGCTTTTGGGGACTCTATCCCAACATTTTTAAATGTGTAATAAAGTATGTGCTTCTTCCTTGAAACACTACATAACAAGGTCTAGCGGGAACGGGTCTGATAACTACTGTCATTTTGAAATATAAATGATCTTGCAAAATATTTATAACTGTAATGTGATGTGAAAATATTTGTGGCTTTTTTTGGAAATAAAGACTCAGCTGTGTAATTTGTTACCTATATCCATAATTGAAGGAAATGTTTGATTTAATTTAGAGCAAAATATAGATGTGATTTTTTTCCGACTATGTTTCACGGACCCCCTAAATTGTATCGACAGGACCCTAAATTAAGAACCCCTGGTCTAGCCTGTAATATACATAAAAGGCAGGAGCTGCTATCAAATTGATTTATATCCCTGAAAGAGATCAAGGCTAGACCCACAGTGGATGATCAGTAATGGTACGAAAGAACACACCACTGTTATCACACAGACCTGCAGGGTGTCTGACACCACGCTGAGCAGAGTGGGTTAGAATTTCCTTTGTGCCTTTTCTGTTCCATCTTGGTGGCCTCATCAGTTTCCTTCCCCTCATAGAAGCAAGGTCTCAGGCACCTATTAGGAGCCCCTTCTCTTCTCCCCAGGCCCGGGGGATCCCTTCAGTTCTCTCCTTCCCTGTCTCCTAGAACCTGCTGCCTTCTCCCATCTTGCTTGGTCCTCTCTGCCCAACCCTGGTGAACCAACGACGCAGAGCCCCTGTTCACTCGGCAGCCCTATGGGCTTACCCCAGGCCTTGGCCCTCTGTTAGCCTCCTACTCTGGGCCCCTTCCCAGGGGCTCAGAACCCCAACTCCAGGCCCTTCATTATCTAGGTGTAGAATTCACCCAATCTTTGCAGCATCCCTGTGGAGTGGAGACTCCCATCCTCATTGTAAAGATGAACGTGTTGGACACTCTTTTTTTTGCCTCTCGAAAGCCCCAGTACATAGTTGTATATCCTAGTTGTAAGTCCTTCTAGTTCTTCTAGTGGGTCGCCGCCACAGCATGGTCTGACAAGTGGTGTGTATGTCCTCACCCAAGATCGGAACCGGCGAACCCTGGGTCGCTGAAGCAGAGTTCACGAACTTAACTGCTACACCACCAGGCCGGACCCTGGACACTTTATACACCACCTCCAGAACCTTTTGGCCAAACCTCTTCCTCCGGCCAGTGCTGAGCTGACCTGTTCTGGGAAGGCTTTAACCTGACCTGGGCCTTCTCCTATACAGCCAGTGGGACTCCCAAGTAGCCTGTCTGGCCCTCATGCCTGAGCAACCCAGAAATATGGGGAGCTAAGAGTCTGTGGGGCTTCCCTTGACCAGTGGAGGATAAGAGCCAATGGATGAATGCTTCTGCCTTGTGTCCTGAAGCAGAGAGCTCTCACACATGCTTCAGAAGGCTCTGCTGAATGTTGCAGTGGCATGGAGCTCCAGACTTATAGCACTGGCCACCTTGGTGACACATCTTGTATTGGCTCTTCCACCTTCCCTGTTTCACTCCTCCTGTCCCTCCTTCCTGCTCCCTGGGATCACATCCCCAAATATACTCCCTGTTCCAAGCCTTTGTCTGAGGTTCTGCTTGAGGGGAACCCAGGCTAAGACAATGAGGAACTAATGGTCAGAGAACTTAAGTCACTTGTTCAAGACCACACAGCTTGTAAATGGCCAAATCTGATGTGTCTGATGAATTAGTAAATACACATTCAATACAGCTTGATTGACTGATCGATATCTCTCTCAACACAGCTCTGAGGATCCAAACACAGAGAGGGTGAGGATGTGTAAAAAATGTGTCCTTAATTTTTAATTACCCAAGTTTACTAGAACATATAGTTCATGTAAAAAATTGAAAAGATCACAGATAAGGTAGAGGTCCCTTTGGCTGTCTCCCTCTCTAATCCCCAGTTCCTCCCCTGAAACAACTACTTTGTCTAGGCATTTACAGACATGTTTGGTATTGTTTTGTGTCAAACGTTATACTGTAAGCGTGTTCTATGATATGCTGTTTTCATTCGCCAATCTGTCTTTGAGATGTTTCTTTTTGACTGCAGGTCGCGTTTTGAAGTATGGACAAACCACAGTTTGGTCACTCTCTTACTAGCCCAATCTTCTCATATTCACCATTACTAACATTGATGCAATGATGGGTAGACATTTCAAAGTTTCAGATGATTACCATCTGATGTTTGACTTATTTGCATGCCTCTTCCCTGACCCTGGCAGTTACCTTTGAACAGGCCAGACTGTTGCAACTCTAGGAATCCGGACTCAGGAACGTAGCCAGTCCCGGAGCAAGGACCAGAGCATGCAGAACCTAGAGAGAGGAGAGGCCAGGCTCTGTGGTCACTACCTGCTGAGGCTGGATTCTCTTACTTTACGTGAACGAATCTCCTGGGATGCTTGGAAATTAATGCAGATTTCCATATGTACTGACACGGAAGGACCTCAAGATACACTGTTAAGGGGAAAAAGTAAGCTTCGAAAGCGTATGTACCGTATGATTCTACTTGCATTTGCTAAAAGACAACACATAAAACTGTTTCTATATGTGCCGTATGTGAAAGTCTTTAAAAATCTGACTTATTGGGGGCAAATATATTCAAGTATTACTTTTGTAATTTTAAATATATATAAACCAGACTAATAACAGGGATTACCTCTGGAGAGGGAAGAGGGTTTGGGGGATAAGTGAGAGTTCCCTTTATCTGTATGGCCTGAATTTTTAACAAATGCTAGTGTCTTCTTGTTTGATTTAAAATAAATACATTTTACTAATGAGAAATCAGGGCCTGGCATTCTTGCTTTGCCCATTCCTCCACCGCCACCATGTCCTCACTCTAGCCCCAGACGACAATGAAAGTGAAAGGTCAAAGGCAGCCTTCTTATCCTGGGGTCTATAGACTTGGGGAGGAAAAAAATTACACCATTATTTTCACCAGCCTCTACTGATATATAGCATTTCCTTGCATTATGAATGTAGGCCACAAACCACACTAGTGTTAGCAGGATCCAAGACTTTATCACCAATAGAAATCACAGATATGGGGCTGGCCCCATGGCCGAATGGTTAAGTTCGCGCGCTCCGCTGCAGGCGGCCCAGTGTTTCGTTGGTTCGAATCCTGGGTGCGGACATGGCACTGCTCATCAAACCACGCTGAGGCAGCGTCCCACACGCCACAACTAGAAGGACCCACAACGAAGAATATACAACTATGTACCAGGGGGCTTTGGAGAGAAAAAGGAAAAAATAAAATCTTTAAAAAAAAAAAGAAATCCCAGATATTTCCCCATTACATTACAGTCATTGCAGATACCTTAAAATATCACTTGTGAGATTACAATAGATATTAGATTCACTGCTAGATTTTCTTTCTTAGTGTGTTAAAAAGAAACACATACATTATTACACAGAATTTTAAACCATGTTGTTATCTGCATTTCAATGTAATTGGTTCCTTTGTTATCCATTGTGTTTTATTTTATGCATTTAAGAGCGTTATTCAGAAAATGGCTCCACGGGCCTCACCAGCCTGCCAACGGGGTCCACAGCCCAAACAAGGTTAAGATCCTTGTTCTATGTGCACAGAAGGGAGTGCCCAGGCCAGACCAGTTCAGCACCACATGGCCTGAGACAAGAGCCCTGAGCTGGGGGAGCCCAGAGAAGCCAAACCCCAGGACAGCCTGCCCACCCAGTGAGGACCCTCCTTTGGGAGGCCAGACAAGACTCTGGAAAAGGCCAGGCAGGGCTTGGAGGAAGCCCCTGCGGGTTGAGACCTAGACATTCTCCAAAAGACAAGGTCCTTTGGACAAGGCTCAGGGGAACCCAGATCCCAGGCAGGGCAGAGCATGGGGCCAAGGTAGAGGCCTCTGCAGCCAGCTGCCTGCCCACCTGTCATCCCACCTACCACAGGTAAAGGAGCCTCTGGGGGCACCCTGTGTCCCAGCTGTCATCATCCCCATGACCCCTGTGACTGTTTCTCTCAGACCCATCCCAAATGACCTGCTCAGGCCAATTTGAGCACATGTACCAGCATTAGCCTCTCCCTCTACCCCTGGGTAGCAAAATCTTTTGAGTCACAGCTTGGTCCTAAGGAAGACCTTCCCTGCAACAAACACCAAGGGCTGGAGGCAGCAGGGTAGAGGAGGCCAGAATGGGAACAGCTAAGGAGGTCAGGAAGCTCCTCTGGCAGCTTTCAAAACCCAGCACCATGTGTCACGGACCTGGCGTTAGTGGCCTGGGTGTGGCCAGGGCTGTGTCTGAAGGCAGGGGGATGGATCCCCGGACTCTCAGAACACCCGGGCAGAGGTCAGACTTCCCTTTGTTTAGGCAGGTCAGCTTCACTCAACCTTCTCCAGAGGCTGGTTTAGGTATGACTGCTTCATTCTCATCCATCCAGAGACACTGTAGGCTTGCTTTATTGAAGAATAAGTTTCCTTCTACAGATTTGCTTCAGTGCAAAGGAAAAAACAATCTAAGAACAACCAAAGTCCAGACTGGGGCCGGTGATAGATAGTAGGAGAATAGCCATGGGTGGGAGGTACTTGAGCCTCTCCCCCAAAGTCCTGGCCAGTCAGCACAGGAAGGAGTGGTGACAGTGACTCTCCTGGGGGGCAGCCCTTTGGAGATTCTGTCTAAGGTGACTTGTATCTCACCTAAGTGGCACTACCCCATGCCAGCCCATGCGGTCCACCCAAACCCCACCTACCCCCCAGGCCCGGCTCCATCTCACCATCTCCCAGAGCTTCTTCCAATCCCCAAGGCTGCACTGAACTCACATAAGCTGTGAAACTGGGGACAACGGCCAAAGAGAGCTAAAACTCTGAGGGGCAGAGAGAGCCCACAGGATGTTCTTGGCAGTCTCTTAAAGAATCCAGCACCCAAAGAGTGAGCTCGAGTTGGAAGATTCTTCATTTTATGGGTGCTCTAGGCCCCTCTGTGTCTATTATTTGGTACCCATGTCATGGCCGATGTCATTTGGGCACTGGGGACACAAGCGTGAACTAACGAGGTCGCTGCCCTCACAGAGCTGACGTGCTGATGGGAAAGACAGACAGACAGACAACAAACACATCAACCAGTAAACAGACTGTGTCAATGATGGTAAGTGCTGTAGAGAAAAATAGAGCTGGTAAAGTTGGTAGGCCTGAAGGAAAGTAAAGGAGGAAGCCATGTGGATCTCTAGGGGAAGAGCTTTCCATTCAGGGGGAATAGCCAGTGCATAAGTCCAGAGGCAGGAGTGTCCTCAGTATATTAAAGGAACTAGCACAGTGTGACGGAAGAGGAGAAAGGGAAGAGGGGATGATAGAAGTAGCAGGAGAGATCAGATAGGGCTGCGTAGATATGGTAAGGACTGTGGCTTTTGCTTAGAGTGGGTTGGAAGTCGTGAGAGGGTTTCAAGGAAAGATGGAACATGGTCTCCCTTAGCCTCTGAAGGGCTGCTCTGGCTGCTTCAGTGAGAATCACCCAGAGGTGGAGTTCTGGGTGGGGGAGAGAAACAAAGGCGGAAGCAGAGGAGAGGATACTGCAGTGATCCAAGTGTCAGGTGATGGTGGTCCAGCCTGGCTGGTAGCTGTGGAAGAGACAAGTGGTCAGGTGTTTTGAAGGCAGATATGATAGGATTGTTGATGGCTTGTCTGAAGGATGTGAGCAAAGAGAAGAGTCAAGGTTTCTGGCCTGAGCAACTAGCCCAGAAGCACAGTGAGATGGGGAGGACTGAGGAAGGAGCAGATTTAGGGATGCAGATGAGACGTTCCATCTTGGATATCAGTTGCAGCTTCATAGGGGAAACTTGTCTGTCTTTCTCACTGAGGTCTGTGGCTAACCTGCCAGGGAACTTTTCCAGTGGGGCAGGACAGCAAATCAAACCCCATTTCCTGGAAATTTCCTGGAGAAAGTGATGCTTGACCACGGAAAGACTTGTACACAAATGTTCATAATTTCATTCATAAGAACCAAAAACTAGAGACTACTCAAATGTCCATCAACAAGAGAATGAACAAGCAAATTATGGCCTATCCATATAATGGAGTACTATGGAGCAAGACAAATACGTACAACAACCTGGATGAATCTCAAATGCATTACGCAAAGCAAAAGTAACCTTACACAAAAAAGTACAAACTGTATTATTCTTTTCATGTGAAGTTCAAGAACAGGCAAAACTAAGCAAAAATCAGAACAGTCATTTCCTCTGGGGAGGGGGTTGGGATTGACCAAGAGGGGTACAAAGACCTTTCTGGGGTGATGGAAATGTTCTATATTTTCATCTGGGTGGTGGTTACACAAGTATAGAAATGGGTTTAAAAAAATTCATTGAGCTGAATCCTTAAGATGTATACATTTTACTGTGTGTAAATTAAACTTCAATTTTTTTAAAAAAAGAAAAAGCACAATGAAAAGAAAATGACTGTTGGAGTTGGGCTCTATTGAAGCACTCAGCTCCTTATAACAGATCCTAAAAGGATGGAGTGGTGTGGGGGGTTCTTATCTCCTTTATTTTGGCTGCCTGACATCTGAAACCCCTCCTTACATTGGAGCAACCCAGCATCATGAACTTGCTTTCTCTGGGGATGAGGGCTCAGGCCCAGAACCAAGCTCAGCTCTCAGGAATATTTTCCAGAGCTCTGAGTATGGAGTGAGGCCACAGAAAGCAGAAACAGTTGAGAACATGGCCACAGTCAGAGACAGTGGTGCCAGCAGCAGCAGGGCCCAGCCACATTCCTCTCATGGTCAGCCCTTCTGATCACGCCCATCAGTCACCCTGTAATCTTCTAATAAATGCCTCTTCTGCCTAGGCCACTCAGAGCCACTTCTGAGGTTTGAGACCAAACACACTGGCTGGTAAATGCTGTGTGCAAAGAGCCCAGGGCTGAGTGTCAGAGAGATCGGGGTGGTGTCCTAGGTCGCTCTGGTTCATCAAGTCTTGCCACACTGGTGATCAGACAGCCAGAGGGAGCTTGTCCCGTGACCAGCCCAGTTCACGAGCAGAAAGCCATAGGGCAGGGAGAGCCCCTGAAAGGGTGAGAGAGCTACTGAGGGCAGCTACAGGGCAAGCCGGCTCAGCCAGGGATTCTAGCTTCAGCTCTGTAGGTGGGGGCTGTGGCGCGCCAGTCTTGCCGGACTTAAGAGCAGGGCAGGGAAGTTTACGGGCTTGGCCTGAACCCCACAGAGCCGCATCCTCATAACTAGGCTGAGCATAGGCAGAAGCAGCTTTCAAGGAATGAGGGGCCCAGAGCCTGCCTAGGGAGTGTCTCCTGAGGATGAAGCACAGCCTGGGCCTCAGGGAGTCCTCAGCAAGAGGAGGAGACCGAAGCCAAGATGTGAGATGCACCTTCGAGCTCACAGGTGTGTGCACACATGTGTACACCACACACCACACATGTGCACACACACACCACATGCACACACAGATTAGCCTCGTCAAAGAGAAACACAGGAAAAAGACGAGAAAGTGCCAGGGCAGTCCCCCTGACAGGGAAGAAGCCAAAGCAAGAGCTAGCTGTGGCCACGAGGGAGCTTCTGCAGAAGCCTCCATCAGACTGGAATCCGCTATAACGTGTTGGGCCAAACTGAGCAACTCCTAGGATTTGGGTGTACAGTTAGCTAACGCAGTGTGACAAATCCCTCCAAAACTCAGTGGCTTAAAATAATACGCACTTATTATTGTTCAGGAGTCTACAGATCAGCTGGGTGGTTCTCCCTGCATTGTCTGGGATCTCTTTTGTGTCTATGGTCAGCTACAGGTCAGTAGATGTCTTTGCTAATCTTGGCTGGGCTCTCTGACATATTTGAGCACCAGCTAGTGGCTAGTGTAAGATGGCCTCAGGTAGGAAGCTTGTCTCTGCTCCAGTGTGGTCCCTCATCCTCTAGCTAGTCTGAGCTTGTTCACATGGTCATGGTAGCATTCAAGAGAACAAGAAGAAGTACCCAAGGCCCTTTGAGGCCTAGGCCCAGAAAGGACTCAACATCACTTCCCCAGCTTCCATTGACCAAAGCAAGTCACAAGTCCAGACCAGATTCAGGAAGTGGAGAAACAGACTCTACCTCTCAATGGAAGGAGCTATGGATCACATTGTAGAGAATGTGGATTCAGGAAGGGGTGGAGAATTGGGGCCCTTTTTGTGACCACTCTGCTACCTAGAACAATGGCTATCCAGGCATAGAATCTGCCAAACCGCAGGTTTTCAAGCAAATTCCTCAACCACTCACTGGCTGCTTTGAGGATAGCCTCTGACTCTTTTTTCTACAGGAGCCCCTCCCCACGACAGTCCAGACCAGAGTGAAACATGGGGACAAGCTGCTGGGAGCCCTGGAGGTCAGTCCTCATCTCTGATCCTGAGTGGGGACCAGAAGGAAAGATGAGGCAGAAAGGTCAAATGAGGAGGAGTGTGAGGCTAAACATGCCCTTTCTGGTGACAAGGACCCACCAGCAGAGGATGAGAAACAGGGGACAATTTTAGCAACTCTCACCCTCTCTCCTCCCTTACTGGCTTCTCCTGGGCACCAAGCTCCCACCAACACTCCTGACTCACATCACTCAGGGCCCCCTCCTGGTAGAACCCCACACTCCAAAACTGGCCCCCTCCCAAATTACCCCAACTTCTATGCTTCCACAGCTCTTTCTCTCTACTTCCAGCTCTTTATCACTGCCCCAGAGGAATGAATCTGCCAAAGCCTCTCTCTCTTAGGGTCAGGGCAGGTTTGGCCATTGGGTGTCATCTCTAAGAAGCAACAGTAATGATATTAACAGCTTCCATCTATTGTGCACTTACTTTGTGCGAGGTCTCATGCTAAGTGCTTCTCGGAGATTATTCAGGGATTACGCCTGTTATGTCACAGGGACTAACTAGAGCTTTCATTCTCTTGAGAGGGCCTACAAGGCCTTGTCTGCAAGAGTTTGGTGATGAATTAGCAATGTGTGCGATGGTTATGAGAGAGGGCAGTGACAGCAGACACATCTGGGTATGATCTTAGTTTAGGCTGTTATGACAAATTACCATAGACAGGGTAGTTTAAACAACAAATGTTATATGTTTATTTCTCACAGTTCTGGAGGCTGGTAAGTCCAAGATCAAAGTGCTGACAGATTCAGTGTCTGGTGAACCGCTTCTTGGTTTGCAGATGGCCGTCTTCTTGTTGTATCCTCACATAGCAGAGAGCAGATAGAGAAAGCAATTTCTCTTGTTTCTCTTCTTATAAGGGCACTAATCCCATCCATGAGGGCTCCACCCTCATGACCTAATTACCTTCCAAAGACCCCACCTCTTAACACCTTTACATACGAAGTCAGGGTTTTATTTTATTTATTTATTTATTTGAGGAAGATTAGCCCTGAGCTGTCTACTGCCAATCCTCCTCTTTTTGCTAAGGAAGATTAGCCCTGAGCTAACATCTGCTGCCAATCCTCCTCTTTTTGCTGAGGAAGACTGGCCCTGAGCTAACATCCGTGCCCATCTTCCTCTACTTTATACATGGGACGCCTACCACAGCATGGCTTTTGCCAAGCGGTGCCATGCCTGCACCCGGGATCCGAACCGGCGAACCCCAGGCAGCCGAGAAGCAGAACATGCACACTTAAGCACTGCGCCACCAGGCCGGCCCCAAGGTCAGGGTTTTAACATATGAATTTTGGAGTTACACAAACATTCAGTCCATTACACTGTCTGTGCGACTTTGGGCAAGCTACTTCACCTCTTTGAACTTTGGAGATAATAATAGCACCTATTTCACAGGGTTGATATGAAAATTAAATTAGACCATGCTTATAAAGCAATTACCAGAGCACCTGATCTATAGTAAGTATGAAATAAATGTTTAATATTTTAATCATTAGGGTTGTACATAGTCCAGAACAGGGACTATGTGTTCTATGCCCCTAAGGGTGGCGCAGAATGAGACACAGTGTGGCATTTTAAAGAGAACCCCACACTGGCAAAAGTTAGGCTGCTCTGATTTTCAGTGAACAGACTCACTTGGGCTCCTGCGGATTTGAGGACCACATGGATGGCAGATACCGCTTTGGACTTTTACCACTCCCAGCTGCCAGTACCTGTGACTTTTTCCTGAAAGCTTTCTCCGGCCCATTCTAACCATCTGTAACCAAGGAGTTAACATCCTACCCCAGTAGCCCTCAACAAATGACTGATGGGAGTTGGTGTATAAAAACCTCAGCTCCCTTGCCCCTCAGATGTCATAACTCAGATGCGTGTTCTGCATTGTCTCAGACTTCCTCAGCAGGATTAAACTCCAGTCGTCCACAGTGATAACCTATTTTGAAATGCACTTTACATTGGCTTCCTTCTCTTTCCTGTCTCACTTTCTGAATCTCCTACCAGAGGTCTTGGGATCAATTCACACATAAGCTACTTGCGCTGGAATCCTTGTCTCAGGGTCTGCTCCTGGGGGCAAGCAGCCTAAGAGTTCATCTTTGGTGAGGCCGGCCCTGCCAAGCTGGTGGTCATCTGGAAGGTCCACACCAAGCCTGACCTCTGCTCAATAGCTCAAGCTGCCTGAAAATGATGGAACTTTTGGGCTGCTCAATCAGAAACCGCCTCCATCCCGAGGCATTCAAGCTAGAAGACACCTAAAAGGCAAACTTTCTCTCCTTTAAATCCCTCCTCACATATTCAGAGACTCCTCCATGGTAGCTATCAAGGCCATCCTGACATAAGGGCAGGGATAACACATAGGTTTCATCTCGACTGCCACCTCTGATTAACCAATAGAAGCTTCCTAGAGACTTTATCCGGGCTTAGAATAGGCAGACATAATCAGTGATGTCTGCCTTGAGCATTGGAATGGGTGAGCAGTGGCCTTACGTCAACCACTCTGGCTCTAGAAGTAAATTAGCTCCTTCATAGTGAAGCTGCCTGCCTTTTTCTTTCGCATTCCTAGCCCACCAAGGTTCTCTCTGCCTCTTGCTGAGCTACTTCTTCATCCGACTTGCCACATCCCAGACAGCAAGCCTACGTGCTGAGCATGGTTGCCCATTTTCTGGATGAGGAAACTGAGGTTCTGAAATATTAAGTGACTTTTCCAGCATGACAGAATTTACAAGGATAGCACAGAGGTTTGTAATCAGGTCTATCTGACACCGAAGCCCCCACACTATATCCTTTCATAGGGAAGTCAGTAGTAAAGGTTTTTAACCAAAAAGCCCAGCACTCTTCTTTTTGTTATGATAAGAAGCCTTCTGCCTACTGGCACCATGTCCTTTGTGGTCTGTTGCGTCTCCAGCCAGGTGGAGTAGAAGGCTCTTTGGGGGCCAGCAAGGAGCCCTTCCCCCATCCCACAGCCACCCCTAGCAATTCCTCTGCCAGGCGGTGGCTCCACCCTCTGGGGGGGGTCCAGATTCCCTCAGCTCCACCTGGGAGCACCAGCTCTCACTTATTTGCTGTCCTTAATTAAGCAGCTGTCTCTGAAAGGGCTGGGTGCCTCCTGGGAAAGCTGGAGGCAAAATTCTAACTGGAGCAGGTGTGACTGGGGCATTTCTAAACCTCCCAGTTATGGAAAAATCCAACAGAGGCCTTCCCAGGGTGATGACTCAACACTCCCACAGGCAGGGGGCTGCGAATGGGGGCCTCGGACCACAGCCTAGGCCTGAAGCCTGCTCACCAGGCAGCCTCCCTGCCGGGTTTTAGCTCATGCTCTCTCTCAAAGAGCTGCTCAGGACTTCGAGTCCATTCCTGTAGCAGCACATCTGGCCTCCTGCTCCTGAAAGATGTAACTAACTCTCCGCTCTGAGAAGCCTTGGGGATGGGACTTACAGACCCACAGTCCCCACATCCACAAGTGTAGCCGCCAACTTGCCTCTCCCTGCCCCTGGGGAGGTACCTAACTGAGTAGCTTGTTGCTGCTGCCGTGTTTTGTGGAATGAGACAGCAGCAAGGCGGGAGCAAGTGAAGGAAGGAGTAATAAAGCCACCAAGACCTTCCTAAAGGCTGGGACTCTCTCCTCTCCTTAGCCAAGACCCCCTTCCCCCAAGAATGCGTTCACACCTGCCAGCTCACCACTCTCAGCTATGGACAACACGGGGTTTCAACAGGCCAACTTTGAAATCAGCTAGACCCGGCTTTAAATTCCTCATCCCATACTCTAGAATCAGAGCCTGAGACGAGGATTCTTGAGCACATGTTTACTGAGGAAATGATCTCAGGAGAAGGGGAAGGAGGGAAGCAGGACAGGGCGGGGAAGATGCTCCACAAGGATGGAGTCTGAGCAGAGTCTAACCTCAGCCTGATCCCATGGGGAACTCTGGGGGGTGAATGGTCCAGAGTTGTCCCCCCTTGAGGTAAGCAGGCCAGGCTTTGTCCCCCTGTGTCAATCAGTCATCGTCCACACCTAGAAAATAGGGGGTGGGGGAAGGGAAAGGGGATGCAAGTTCCCAAGAGGTTCCGGACAAGGGTGTCAGCCACAGGCAATCCTCCAGAGAAGGTCTCAGATGCAAGCTTTGAACTATATAGCACTGGAGCACCTAGGGGAGAGCTCACTGGCTGGAAAAAGAGATCTAGGTGGGGCGTCAACATTGGCTGTCACGTTGGGCAAGATCCAGTTGACACATCTGTGAAACAAGCATAACACTTACCATACAGGTGTGTTGGGAAGTACACACAAGGCCTCCAACACAAGGTAAGTCCTCAGTGACTGGGAGCTACCATTCCTGTGGATGGTTAAAGTCATTTTAGTACAGAGGTTAATTTTGTGTGTCACTTTAGCTGAGTCATGGGGTGCCCAGATATTTGGTCAGACATTATTCTGGATATTTCTGTGAGGGTGCTTTTGGATGCGATTAACATTCAAATCAGTGGGCTTTGAGTAAAGCAGATTGCTCTCCATAATGTGAATGGGCCTCATTCAATCAGGTGAAGGCCTGAATAGAACAAAAGGTTGACCCTCCTTTGAGTAAGAGGAAATTATGCCAGCCAATAGCCTTTGGACTTTAACTGCAGCCTGGTGGCCCACTCTATAGATTTTGAACTTACCAGCCTCCATAACTGTATGAGCTGATTCCTTAAAATAAATCTCTCTCTCTCTCACACACACACACACACACACACACACACACACATATCCTATTGGTTCTGTTTATCTGGAGAACTCTGACTAATACAGAAAGGAAAGGAGGAGGTCAGCTCAGTGGCATTGTCCCAGGGGCATGTCCCCATGCACCAAGTTCATGACACTCTTAATCCCCACCTGTTCTGAAGCTGAATTCTTGGGAATCGAGACAGCCCCACTCTCCCAGCCTGCCTGGCATCCACTAAGTCAGCTCCTCAAGCAGCCCCTTCAGGCAGGCACCCCGCTCCTCAGGCATCTCCCACCAGTCCCCACCAGCCCTGTCTAAGGTGGTGGGACATGGCGGAGTGGCGAGCCCCTGGGACAGGGAGAGGGAGATCCAGAAGGGGCAGCACTTGGCAGAGCTCACTGCTCCTGCCCACTCCTGGGGAGCACACCAGGATGCTGAGGATCCAGGGCCATCTTAAGGGGCCAGGAGAGGATGTGAGGACCCCCAAATATCCTTCCCAATTAGCTTAGGCTCCATAATGTTCCCCCCTTTCTTCCTGCAGTGAGGGCTCCCGATATCATTAGGACTGACAAATGTGTTCTTGTGCTCTGCCCCCAGCCTCCACAGAAAAGTGAGCCCCTTAGATAGGGGGCAATGGTGACCCCCCCAGGAGGACACATCCTCGAGCCTTGGAGAAAGCATGGCCCTGCTGACACCCTCATTTCTGACTTCTAGCTTCCAGAACTGTACGAGAATAAATTCCTGTTGTTTTAAGCTACCTCGTTTGTGGCACTTCGTTACTGCAGTCCTAGGAAACCAGTACAGCGAGTTTAGCAGATCCTGCCCAACGGTTTGTCAAAGTGCCAAGCACTACACTGCTGAGGGAAATCCAAGGATTGGATTCCAGGAATTGGTGGCCACACCCACACACTGACCTCCTCAGGGATCTGTTGGAGCAGCCAGCTGGACTTCCCAGGCCAATCCTCCACCTTAAAACCATCAACATTGCCTTAACACGGAAACAAAGGCTCAGGGAGGGTTAGTTACTTGCCCAACGTCACACAGCCAGCAAGTGGTGGGGCCAAGACTTGAACTCAGACTGATTCTAAAGCTCAGGTTTTTGTGACACTTAGGATGCAAAATGTATCTCCACCTGACACCACATAGGCAGGCCACCAAACAGGTTCCTCCTGAGAGCTCCATCCTTCTGGCTCACCACACAGGTGCCTCATGCTGTGAGTCAGAGCAGCTGGACAATTTATGAGCCCTCTAATGGGCTAACTACCTGATAACCCGATTATGCAAAAAGCCACATGTGAAACTCCCGCCCTCATAACCACATAATTTATAAGGAAATGAGTCTACCTTCTCGATGGGCCTTTGGCTGCATGCCCTTCCTGAAGGCTCAGGGGAGCTTTTCAGGCCAAAGCAGGAGCAACAAAGAGGTCCAGGTCCCAGAGAGCCTCAGCTGTCCCAGGCCTCCTTCCCATCTGGGCCTCTGCACGTTCCTTCTCGCAGTGGGGACCTGAGGAGGAGGGATGCTGGAGAGGAGACATGACGGAGGAGTCCACTGAAGCCAAGGGGAAAAGGGAGAGAAGGGGGTGGTGGAATGAAGAGATAGACAGATGGACACGAGGGGACAGGGCCTTTCAGCTCCTGCTGCTTGGAAGCTGGAGCTGAGGCAAAACCTACCAAATGAAATAGAGTCTGTCCCATCTATCCTGGAATGCCACACCCAGACAGCAAGGCTGGATCCAGAGTGGGAGAGTGGCCAATGCAGACCAGTTCACAAGGTAGCTGTCCACCCCCCTTTAACAATCTCCTCCTCCAGCTTTCAGGGTGATTGTCCCTCAGTTTTCTTTGATTCTCTCTGACCTCTGTCTCCTTCACTGCTTCTTCCTTCCTTCCCCACGCACCTCAGGAGCATTTATCACACGCCAGGCACGATGCTGGGAAACCTGAGATGAGCAAGACCACACAGTCGCTGCCTCCTGGAGTCTACAATCGAGTCTTTCATCCTTCTGTTGCCTAAATGCCAGTGCTCTCTGAGGTCCTGTCTGCAGCCCTCCTCTCTCTGCAAGACTCTCGCCCAGAATAAGTTCGTTCACTCCCAAGACTTCACACGTCCACCCGCTGGGAATGTCTGTCCCTCGCCAACAACGCCCTCTGGAACTAGCCACTTCCTACCCATCTCAAAAGCTATCTCCTGAAAACAAACACTTTCCCTCTTTTTATTTATTATCGCTAAAAAAAAAGGAAGGAAATTTGACAGAGTTAAATCCCTCCTTTCTCCCAGAGTTTGTTGTTCTCCTGATTAATAAAAATATAGCTCCTACTATTTGCCAGGCCTTGCCCTAAGCCCTTTATGTATATTAACTTATTTAATCCTCCAAACAACTGCAGGGAGTAGGCACCACTGTGCTATTATTTGCTCACAGTTCTTCCTTCTCCCTGTGTCTTTGCTCTGCTTCTCTGTGGGTGGAGTGAGCTTCCCCCACACCACTCATTTCAGCCTTGTGACTTGCTCTGGCGAACGGAATGTGGGTGGAAACAACACGCCAGTTCCGAGCCAAAGACTTAACAAGGCATCATGTGTTTTCAGTTGCCTCTCTTCTGCTTGTGACCTTTGCCATGGAAAGAACACATCCTGGATAGTTGCTGGGGGAGACTAGTGGAGCAGACCTGAACCCAAGCCACAGCCTGGAGCCAAGCCCAGCAGAGCCATAGCCAACTGATAGACTTATGAATGAAAAATAAATATTTATGGTTGTAAAGCACGGGGCTGAGGGGTTGTTTGTTACACAGCATTAGAGCAGCAATTGCTCACTAAAACAATTATTTATCATTTTACACATAAAAGGGAGACCTGCAGAGGTTATTAACTTTTCCAAGATTACATAACTAGCAAGAGATGGAACTAGGACGCATATCCAAGCAATCTGGCTGCAAGTCCCTCTACCCTATATTGACTCTCACACTGAGTATTAGCGTTCCCAAGCATATATATATATATATATATATACACATATATATATACATGTGTAAATACTACATCATATTATTTTGCATGTTTTTAAACTATATAAATACCAACATTATACATATCATTCTGTAGCATGTTTTTTCATTCTGATGATACTTATAACTCTTCTTCATTTTACCTACTACATTGTGTGACTGTATCCAACTTCTTGTGAGATGGACATTTCATTTTTTTTTAATTTTTGCTATTTCAAGCTATGCTGCAACAAACATTCTTGTACTCATCTCCTTGTGGACGTGCAAACGTTTCTCTAGGGTTTATGGCTGGAAGTGGAATTGCTGGTTATAGGGCATGTGCGTCTTCCACTCTATCAGATATTACCAAATTGCTCTCCAAAGTCATACCAATTTGCACTCCTTTGAGCAGGGGGTGAGATTATCTGCTATTCCACTTCCTTGCTCTTATGGGTGCTGTTGGTGCCTCACATAGATCCCCTTCACTAGCGGGCACTCCCCTTGCCCAGCTGCTATGTGTATCGGCTGCTAATGGCTCCTAGATGCCCCCTTGCTGGAGAATTGCCTTTAGTCACAAAGTCGCTCATCTTATATCTCCTGCATGATTCCAGGCCCAGAGTAGGTTTCTATTCATCTTTGTTTTTTGAATTGGGTCCAAAGGCAAGGAAGAAAAGATGGAAGCAAGAGAAGAAAGCCACAGTCACTGTCTGCTCCAGCCTTGGTCCTCCCAAGCTCTAGGGTGAAGGAAGACCTGGGGAGAGGAAGAGGAAGGAAGGAAAGAGGGGAGGGCTCCAAGCAGGAGGAGAGTGGAGAACATATGCTTCAAAGCTGCTTCTCAGGCCAGGTGGCTGGAGGGTGGGAGCTGGACAAGCCTCCCCTGGCAGGTGACAAGAATACTGAAAACCTCACATCATCCACTGCAGAGAAAAGCCTGTTCTGCCTCTGTCATCCACTCGCCCGCTCCCTCCTCCTTCATACTTTCTCTTTCCCTTTCTATCATGCCTCTGACTCCCTGAGTCCATTCACTCACCTCATTTGTTCACTGTTTGTATCTCCAGTGCAAACAACATTGCCCAGGACTTGGTAGCAGCTCAGTGTTTATTACATGAATTCATGGATTAATCTCATTTGATATGCACAGAGGGTTTTTAATAGGGAACAAAAGACTTTACAGAAGTTGCAAATTTCTAGTTCTTCCTCAACCTGTTACCAAACCCAACACTTAACACACATCACACACAGGCACTTCCAAATATGAAACCACAGCCCAACTTCCCATAACAAACCTAGTTTCTCTTTCTTTTTCCCCTCCCTAGTCTCAGAGCCCTGTCTTTTCCTCCCTCTCTGCACTTGTGGACACCATAGGAAGGCTCCGCCCACCCTCTGACTGGCCTGGAGCTCCAGGCCACACTCCCTTCCTGTATTTTTACCTCATGTGCACATTCTTGGCAGCCTTTAAAACTTCTCTCTGTAAAATCCATGGGCTCCAACCACTCTCTGCAGCTCCGCCTCAGATGGGGCCACTTCCTCAGAAGTAGACCCACCCTACCTGTCTCCTCCTACTGTTCTTGTTCCTTCCAGGCCCCTGCTACTGTTGTGTTCATCTCCCTTCCTCCACTTCCCTCCCCCTAGGCACATGTGCGCATACACACACAGACATGTACTTACACGCATGTACATACACACAAACACATGTATACCCACATACACATGTACATACACACATTACATATATATATAATTTTTTATATATATTATATATATGTATAACCACTGAAAATGTCTTCCTTGGTGTATTTCTCCATTTTATATCAGCCCTTTCTGCCACCTTCCCCTGGTTCACAGTGCTGGCTTCCTCTGGACAAGTGTTGCCAATTCACAGCCCCTTTATTCTGGACCCTTGACTTTGGGCACCGTGATAGGAGAAAATCTTCAGGATCTATGGCTAGGTAAAGTGTTCTTAAACTTAAGAGCAAAAGCACAATCCATAAAAGGAAAATTTGATGAATTGGACTTCTTCAAAATAAAAACTTTTGCTCTGTGAAAGACCCTTTAAGAGGATAAAAAGAAAAGCCAAAAACTGGGAGAAAACATTTTCAAACCACAAATCCAACAAAAGACTAGTATCTAGAATATCTAAAGAACCCTCAAGACTCAACAGTAAAAAAACAAAACCAACAAAAACCCTACAAATAATCCAGTTAAAAAATGGGCAAAAGATCTGACCAATCATGTCACCAAAGGGGATCTACAGACGCAAATAAGCACATGAAAAAAATGTTCCACATCATTGGGCATTAGGGAAATGCAAAGTAAAACTACAGAGACCCCTCCTACTTTCACGGCAAAGAGTCCCCAACCTTAGAATTCTTCCAATGGGGCCCTGGGTTCATTGTCCTGGCTGTCTTCTCAGGCCCCACCCCAAAAGCCCCCAAGGCTCCTTCTGCAGCTGTTTTGTGGTATATGAAGGATTCACTCTCTCCTTGGAAGGGCAGGGTGTAGCTGATGCTGCCGGCACCCCACACACCTCCCTTAGCACTCACCTCTGCACACCAAAAGCTGCTTACTGTGAACACCTGTAACTTTCTGCCTGAGGACTTTTCTTTTCTGGCCACAGGAACATGCTCAGTCCACGTACTGGGCAAGTCAGAAGTGCTGGAGAGTTAAGGCCCCCAGAAGCAACCCTCAACCAATGACA
This sequence comes from Equus quagga, assembly GCF_021613505.1. Taxonomy (NCBI): domain Eukaryota; kingdom Metazoa; phylum Chordata; class Mammalia; order Perissodactyla; family Equidae; genus Equus; species Equus quagga. Next base: position 80,884,506 of record NC_060278.1, read on the forward strand.
AACATAGAATTGGTGGATAAATATCCCAGTAACCTCACCCTTTGGGCCAGATAGCTCTGAAGTGTGTGTTCTGCACTGGATCCTATAGTCCCAATAGGATGGAGGTTGTTGCTCACAGTGGCGTGTCAGTTGATAACACACCCTGTAATGGCTTCCTTCCTTTCCCTGTCTCACTTCTTCATTCCCCTAACAAGTGCTTCCTGGGATCACCTCCCACATCAACTACTTGCACTTGAATTTTTGTCTCAGAATGTGCTTTGGAGGGGAGCTGAAAACAAGATCAGTGGTAATTGCTGATCACTGTGTCAAACCAAATGCTTTGTGCTAAAATGAAAGAAGTCAGGCTTCATACTGCATGATTCCACTTACAAGACATTCTAGAAAAGACAGCCTTAAAGATATGTGGAATTCACTTAGCCCATCCTTGATGTTCACAGAGGATGATCCTAAGGTCCAGAGAGGAAAAGAGACTTGCCCAGGTCCCAGAGCTACTTCAAGACAAAGCCAGAACTGGAAGCCAAGCCTCAATGCTATTAGGCTAGTGCTCTTTCCAACAACAAATGGAATCTCTTTCAGCCAATTTATCTCAAAGTCTGTGCCTCTAAGAAAAACTGGTTATAAAGATGGTACAATGGCAATGGTCATCTTGGTAATGACGATCCTTAACATGTCTGTGTCTTGAGTCTCTCTGCTCCAGTCCTCCTTGGTTTACACTATACCAGCGTCATGGGGATTCCCCAGACCTCACCTCTGTATTGGATCCCTTGATTCCTGTATCCTGTGTCTTTCTCTTTGGTTTACTCCTTCAGTTTGGTAGAGTACATCCTTCAGTTACTTTCTAGAAAAGGAAGCACAAGATTGTGCAAATCTGCAATCGTCTTTATTCCATTTGTTTCTGGATTGATAGTTTGGCTGGATATAGAATTCTAGATTCGAAACAACTTTCCTTTAGAATTTTGAAGATATTACTCTGGTATTCTACCTTCCAGTGTTGCTGGAACAGTTCCAGTGAAGAGAAGTCTGAAGCCATTCAGATTCTTGAGACTTGGTATATGACTCTTTTTTTAATTCAAGCTTGTGGAATCTTCTCTTTGTCCCCAGGGTTCTGAAATCTCACAAGTATGTACCTTGGTTGGGCCTACTTTTACCCATTGAACTAGGCACATTGTGGGCCCTTTCAACCTGGAAATTTATGTTTTTTCAGTTTGAGAAATTTTTCTTGAATCATCTCATTAATGATTTCCTCCCCTCTCTTTCTAGAATGCCTGTTATTCAGATGTTAAACTTTCTGGACTGTTCCTCCTATGTCCTTCTCTTCTTTCCTATTTTTCATTGTTTTGTCTCTTGGATCTATTTTCCGGGAGATAACTCAGACTTTATTTCCCAAATTATCTAATGAGTTTTTCATTTCTTCTATTATGTTTGTTTGTTTTAAAAGCTTATTTTTGTTTCCTGTCTTTTAAAATAGCATCCTATTTTTGTTTCATGGGTGTAATATCCTCTCTTATTCTTGAGAATAAGTCTTGCTTTCTTCCAATTTGCTTCTTTCTGTTTATTTTTATTGTTAGTTTGCTTGTGTGCTTTGATTTGTTTTCATTATTTGTTCTCTGTCTTCCATGTTAGCAGTTTTCCTCAGCTATCTGGTATTCTGTGGCAAATGTTACTAGTGTCCTGCCCATACTCTCAGCTCCTGTGAATGTTCGTTGTTAATGGATCAGAGCTGCCCTCTTTCTCTAGACAATTGACCTCAGCCAGGAGCTGTCTTGCCAGGAGGTTAAGGTCTCCTCTCTGGCAGCCCACAGTCAACAATTGATTAGTATGTGGATACAAACCAGCCCTCTTGCTTCAAGTTGAGATCAACTCTATGATGCAGTTCACACTCCCAGGTTCCCTATGGGATCAGACTGAGGCTAGACTTCAGCTGAGACCACATCCTTACTCAGCTCCTTCCCCTGCTGCTTCTGCAGGAGGTGAGATGTGGGGAAGTGGGGGAGGCTTCTCCTGAGAGCCCACTCTCAATAAATCACATGCACTGGAATTCCCATCTCAGCTTCTGTTTCTAGGGAACCTAAGACGTGACCTTTCGCTGTCTGCTCTTAGAGTAAAGGCCTGAAAAGCTTCTTGAAAGCCCTGAGCGCAAGAGTTGGGCTTGTCAACTCAGAGACTCACTGTTGGAGACGGAGGTGATCATTTGTTGGAAACTCCAATGCCAGCATTCTGAGTTCTTTCCTTTTTGGCTGGTCAGAAATCCCAGAAAAGGGGGCTGGAGCGTGGCTGCCAGTGATTTGGGAAGTGAGCAGAAAAGAAAGCCGATGATCTCAGCCTGCAGTGAGTAAATATTCACTTAATGCTCCTGTTGTTCACATGAAACCTTTGTTCTCAGCCGTGCCTGGTGCCCACACTTCAGAGACCCTCTGTTTAACCCTCTCCAGAGACTGAATCTTCAGTCCTCTGCCTGCTTGGAGAGGGCCCTGCAGCGTGGAGGGTAGGAGAGGGGAACTAGGACTTTAACTTTTTCCCAGTCACCTTTCACCCAGTTCTCCTGATTTTGGCTTGCTCCATTCCAGAGCTATCTGACTGCCAATTCCTTTTTTTTTTTTTTAGGATTTTGCCATGAAAATAGGGCTGTTCTTAGCTTTCCCTGGGTTTCAGCTTTCTTCGGGCTGCTAAGTCAATTACCACTCATCCATCTGTCTTCTAGCTTCCAAAATTCTTTTTGCTAATGTCTCTTCTTCTGTCGTTTCTGCCCTCATGAGTTTGTGTCTTTTTAGAAAACAACTCCTTTATAGTTGTTTTCATGGGTTTCAGGAGGGAGAAAGAGGAAATGTGGGAGCAAAAGGAAACCATCTTAACCTAGGGGAAAAAAAACCTCTGGTGATATTAAGACATTTCCTCCCAGCATGCCCCTCCTGTGAGTCCCTGTGGATGACAGACAGGCAAGCGAGAACTCCAGGGAAGGGAGCCAGAGGCCTGTGATGGAAGCTGTGTCTCCCCTACAGAGTTCAAGCTTCTTCCCCGAGTCACGGCCTTCACCTGCCTCCGAGGGTATAAAGGGCTGAGTCCTGATTACGATCAAGTGGGTTAGAACAGCGGAAAGCCAAGATAAATCAGGGAAGCCTGTCTAGCGCAGGTGCCGCAAGTAGCAGGAGAAGCAAAAGATACTGAGTCTCATCTTTCTAATGAGAGAGCTCACCCTTCTAGCTCTGCTTGTATGACTCTCTGACACCAGAAGTCATTCCAGAAAGCCTGCCTACTTCCTTGCCCTCGCCCTCTTTCCTGTCCCTTGCTTTGGGATGAGGTGAAGGTGGTTGAGAGCTGTTTAGGTAGATTGGATAGGTTGAAATGGGGGAAGAAGTAAACCACCATAGTTCCTTTTTCCTAGAACGGGTTGTGGGCAAAGATATCAGCCCGCTTCACTTCCTCTTTCAAGCTCAGACCTAAGAACCCAGCAAAGAGAAAAGGCCGCAACACAGTTGGGTGGGAGAACTCAGGAGGGGCAGGAATTGTGGTGTTGGGGTATTCTAATGGGTAGTAGTGGTAAAGACAGGAGGACCTGAGCTACGCAGCTGGCTTTGCTGCACAGACATAACTTGAAAGTTCCCTGATGGTCACCTGTAAGCAACAGGGGGGTGGAAGTCAGTGGATAAATACTCCAGCCTCCTCATCATTTGGGAGGACAGTGTTGAGGCTGTTCCACAAAGTTTCTCAGTGGGTTCCCAGCAGCATGGAGCCCCAGTTGCCCATGGCAGTTACTAGTCCTTCAACACATCTTAGTATTGGCTTCTCGACCTTCTCCCTTCCGTATCTTGCTTTCCCCATTTCTTTATTCCTATTTCCTGGGCTCACCTCTGAAGTAAATTACCTGCATTGCAGCCCTCATCTCAGAGTCTGCTCTTGGGGGAATCCACACTAAAACAGGTGTCCTCCAACCCAGAAGGGAGTCAACAGGCTGCACCACCCCTGGGAAATTTTGCCTCCACTTCCTCCATCTGTGACTGGTCTCAGCTAGGAAGCTCCCCCATGGGATGCTGAGCACATTTATATTTTCAAGAGCTCTGAGTTCTGTTTGGGTGATTGGGCCTATGTATGGCAGAAAGGCAACATGGATCGTTGGTGGCTGGGGAAACAGAACTCCTACACAGCCTGACCCAAAGCTACCGCACACATAGGAACCCACATTTCCTCCCCACTTGTGCTGTTTCACACTCATGCATACTCATCCTGAATTGAGAAGCAGTTCTGTCCATCCAAAGGCAGAGTCACCCTCCAGCTAGAGGTCCACATGGGCTGTGAAGAGGGGAGGACCATCGGGAGGGTTCTAGCAGGAGGAGATCAGCAGAAGACTCTGGAATTCTCTGATGAAGGGGCTCAGGGAACACGGTAGCACACACCTCAGTTTCTTACAGAAATAGTGGCACTCCTTGAAGGGCTCGTTCAGAGCTCTAGATAATTAAGCAGTCAAGTGATTAGCCAATATGAGGGATGTTTTTCTGGGATAGTTCCTACCACCCAACAGATGGATAAGCCCCACCAGGTGGGGAGGATGGACAGAGGGGCTGGGCTGTGGACAATCTTGGATTTCCAGCTTCTCTTTGAAAGACTGATTTTTGCCTTTATCAGCCAAGCAGTCATTCAACAAACAGATCCAAGATGACTAAAACCAGCCCGTTCCCACTACAGCTACCATCCAGAAAGCTGCTGTTCCAAAATTAGTCACAAACATTCGATTTAAAATTAGATGTCATTTCTTTTTCAGAAGATGGAGGAGTCTTAAAGGACTTCTGACCATATGGGTAGGTGCAGAGTTTTCTGAGAAATGGATTGGAGATGAGGAAAATGCTTTTTCTTTTTTTTTAAAGGAAGATTAGCCCTGAGCTAACTGCTGCCAATCCTCCTCTTTTCGCTAAGGAAGACTGGCCCTGATCTAACATCCATGCCCATTTTCCTCTACTTTATATGTGGGACGCCTACCACAGCATGGCTTGCCAAGCGTCGCCATGTCCGCACCTGGGATCCGGACCGGCAAACCTTGGGCCAGTGAAGCGGAACGTGCGCACTTCACCGTTGCGCCACTGGGCCGGCCCCAGAAAATACTTTAAAGAAACTAGAATGTAAGAAGATGAGAAGGACTGGGTGTAGGGGAGATAGACAGAAAGAGGGACATCCTCAGAACCCTTAAACAGTGAAGTCTTTTCCCACCCTTCCCCCCATCATATGGAATAAGGGAACATGTTAGCTGAGAAAGTCACTACTTCAAGTTCCAGATGCCTGCTGTTTTGGGGTACCCACTTAACCTACTCAGACCTCTCTTAGTGCACCCACACCTCATATGCATCTTGACTAGAGAAGGAGGTGGGGTTAGGAGTGGTGAGGGCATCCTAGAACATTCTGTATCACTAGGCAGATAGGATCACCGATTAGCAGATGAATCCCCAGCTGGAGACACCAGGAGACCAGAAACTCTGACTTCTCCCCCAAGAGGAACAAGGAACAATCCACTACTGGGGACAGAAGGACAGGATCCTGCCATGCATGTTGTGGAAACTGTGAGGCCGAGTTCCAGCTGGCCGGTCCCAAGGGGAAACTGTCTCCCTGACTCCAAAAGGCAGCTGAGCTAAGCGATGCCTCAACAAAATTTGAATGAGTCTCCCTGAAATAGCAACTGAACATGGCTCCTGCTCCTCACATCCTTACATCCTCTCTCTCCCTCTGCTAATTTTCTCGAGGATGAAGGACATGAAGCTGGAGCCACTCCACCATTTACCCTACAGCCTGTTTGGACTAGCAAATTTCTAGCCAAGCTTTCCAAACAAATAAACAAAACCGATTTCCAAAAACTGGGCAGGGGAAGGAAACCACAAGAAGGGAGGAGAAGGCAAAGGGAGCTCAGCATTTCTCCCCGCTGTGGTGCCTCCCTGGCCCACCGGGGAGAATCACCTCCTCAACCACTGTATGCCCACTGTGCACCAGGCACCTGCTAGGTCTCAAGGAGATGTCATTCCTATTGTTAAAGGGCTCATCTTCTTGTCAGGGAGGAAAATACGCAAATGAGTAGGAACCCTAAGTGTGCCTGGTGCTGAAGGAAGTGGGTACAGGGGACAGGTGGGGATTCCAAAAGAAAGTCTCTCAATGAGGTGGGGGCAGGAAGGAAGACATCATAAAAAAAAAAAAAAGTGACTTTTGAGTGTTGCTAGATAAGTATTGCTTTCCTAGTAGAGGGAACAGCAAACCCACAGGCACTGAGGGTGAAACACAATGGTGCTGCTCTGGAAACAGCCGGAAAATAAGGGTCAAAGAGCCACATAGGGCAGAGAAAAAGAAAATGGCAGTAACATGGGGACATCTGCAGATCATGAGAATAGATTTGCTTGGGAAGGGATTGAGACTTCAGCAATAGCCCTGCGGAGGGAAGAGCAGGCCTGACTTAGAGAGCTATCAGCAAACCAGAGTTGAGAAGGCCCTCCCAGCGATCCCTACCATTGAGCTAGCAGGGAACAAAGACAGGGACCCCCAGGTTCCTGGGTTGAGTGGGAGGGGGATAGGAGTTGACAGGCAGCTCTGGGGGAAGAATGGGTCTTCCATACCCTTTCTTTTGCCTCCATCCATCTCTCACCTCGGGGGACTGTGACCATTAGATAACTTCCTGAGATGTTCACTGATGTTTCTGTCTTTTGTTCCCCCGGCCTTGGAGGTTTATGGTTTGCCAAAGCAGAAGGAACTTGCCTGCCAGCACTTTCCCCAATGACTTTTGCTTTCCAAAATTAAGCCACTGAGCTGTTTATGTTTTATGTGAGGGGACCTGAGGGTAGGAGAAGGAAGGAGAACCTCAGAGGGAGACATAGGGACTTAAGGACAGTTGGGCAATCATTTTTGCAAGCCCGGAGCTGCAGTGCCCACACACACAGCTGAGGAGCCTCACAGGGGAGAGCTGGGAGACCCACTGCAAACTCCCAGTATTGCCAAACATTTCTGTGGCCCAGGAGTGGGAGAGCCAAGGGGGTGGGAACAGAAGGGTGTCTCAGCAGAACACACTGCCTGCCTAAGACCCTGTGAAATGTGCAACAAAATGGAGTCACTCATGTCTAAGGGCTTTAAAATTGAGCCAGGAGGCCATTAAGGAAATGGGTCTTATGAATGTCGTCCTCATCGGGCAGAACATAAACTTTTGAACTGAGTCAAGATACAAATATTCTGAGAACGCTGCAACTTGTCCCAGGGAGGGACTTCTGCCTCCCTCTAGCTAGCCTCAGCAATCAATTAAGTTTAGCCCAGATTAGCTTTCTGCCACCAACCCCAATTAACATTCTTTGTAATGCAAACTTCCCTTCTTTGCCTTTAAAAGCCCCTGACATTTATTCCCTATCGGGACAGTATTTGAGTTTCTACCTGAATCTATGCTCCTTGAATTGCAATTCTTTGATCTCAAAATAAACGCCTCTCTGCCTCTCATTTTGGCTCTTTATTTTTAGGTTAACAACCCAAAAGGAGAGGCTTCTCTAGATCCTTGGAGCTGCATTAGATAGATCCTAGGCCTTGGTATTGCAGGAAGGGCTGAGCCCTCCTCCTACCCCCTCAAAACCAAGGTCACTTTCTTGCCTGCCTTGTGGAATGGGAGCTGAGAGGACTAGGTCGATGTAAATAAATAATATAATGCACTGTGTGTTGCACACACTTCTCTCCACTATCTGGGCAGATTCTGGGTCTCACCCACTGTTGCGGGCTCAACCCTCAGCTGAGAGGACCCGCTACAGGAGAGACAGACGGAGGAAGGAGGCGGTGTGTACCGTCTCCCCGCTAAACTAATGGGCAAGCCAGAGCCCAACCCTGTGCCCCTGGTGACTGGTAGGCAGGATGCGAGGAAGGAGGCAGCGTTCTAAGCTTTCACTTTTAAAAATGTTTATAGGACAGGCAAAGAAACTAAACAAATAAGGGAGACAATCTTTCCGCGGTACCTTAGTCTGCAGAACAGGCCCGGCCAAGGAGGGCCGCGCCTGCCCACTGCAGACTATGAAGCGGCGGAACCCTGAGCGAGGTGGGCGGGGGCTGCCCGGGCATCCGGGTCCCTCACCCCGCCCCCGCTGCATGAATGAGAGGCGCGGCGCCCGCCCCTCCCCCGCCGGGCCCGCCCCTCGCCGGGGGCGCCGCGCGCAGTCAGCCGCCGCCACCTCAGCCGTGTTCAGTCCCGAAGGACGCTCGCCGCCCGCCGCCCAGCGCTCAGTGCTGACGGTCCCGCACGCCCGCTGCTGCCGCTGCCGCTGCTGCCGCCGCCGCCGCCGCCGGCGCTCCCGAGTAAGTGAGCGAGCGAGGGCGGGGGCGCCGAGGGCCGTCGCCCCTAGGCTGGCGCTGAGGGGACCTGGCGGGTCTGGGTCCGGGATGCTGAGGAGACCGCGGGCCGCGGCAGCCTCCCTCACGCACACTCCGGACAGTCCGGCGGGGGGCAGGGAGGGCTGGGACAGCGGCCCCAGGCCGGGTGGGTCGCCGAGAACGGGCCGTCCGGGGCCGGAGGGTGAGTCCGACACAAAGGGCGGCGCGGGGCTGTCACCGCGAGGTCACCGAGGAGAGGTTCGCGGCGCCCGGCGCGCGGGGCTGGGCGTCGGGTCCTGGGCGTGGGAGGCGGCTGGGATGAGCGGGGAGGCGATGACCAGGATGGCGAGGACGGCTGCCTCCGTGTTGGCGGTGGGAGCGCGCCGTGGGGGGCGCGGCGTGGCAGTGTTTTCCTGGTCCCCATCTGCTCCTCCCCTTTCTTTGTGGCGTTTGTCTCGTCCCAGTTTGTCACTGCGTGCCTGGCTTGGTCTGGGCTGAGACCTCTCTCCTTGGCTTACTCATTAATGAAAGTCAGGTGGTGGCCTCCTGGCTGTGGGTGGGAGGCGTGTGTGCCTCCGCAGGCCGGAGAATTCAGGACCCTCCTTTGTTTCCGGAGACCCACTGGGGTGTGTGTGTGTCCGTCCTATGAAATGAGAGAATCCGAGATCATTGGAAAGGTTAACAGGGAAAAAGACAGGTTACTTCATCAGACCTTCACCCAGTTCTGTCTCTGGTGTTCTTTCAAACAGTATTTTTTGTTTCTTACTGTAAACCCAGTGTGTCTTGTTAATTGAAAATGAATATTCTCATAGATCTGTATATTTAGAACACTTTGCTTTTTGGCTTAGTTAATGGTAATAGAGTACTTAGATATATGTGTATGGGAATACTCCAGTACATATAGGACACTGCTTTCTGGGTTTAGTTAATAATGTCTACGCATATACCCGGCTGTAGAAAACTCCTGTGTATCTAGGGCACTGTTTTCTCAGCTCCTCAGTACAGGCAGATTGTGTTTCTTCCTGCCTCCCTGTGTTAATAAGAAGGTGGTCCAGCAGGTTCTCTCCACCTCCTTGCTTTTTTTTTCTTAATGCTTTGGCAAAGGGGTTTATTGCCTATAACCCTGGCATGCGCCTTTGCTTTGATCTGCATTTTCCTGTGTTGTCTGGTTGTGCAGCCCAGCTCAATGGCTCCTCTTACAGGACTACTGGAAAACAGAACACCTTTTATCATTGTCATCTCCAAAGAGAGAAGGAAGCTCTGCAGGTTCCCACAGACTTGGCTGGTTGGTTGGTGGACTGACTGCCTGACTTTGTTGTCTTGGTAAAGTTATGAAGAGTTAGAGTGGATGTAGACGAATCAAAAAGAGGCAATTGTAATAGCACCAGCTACTCCTTGCTATTTTGTTTGGACCTTTTTCTCTTTTTAAAACCAGATTTTATAATTTTGGAAGACTCTTGGTTGCGTTTTCAGTTTCTTTTTTACGCTTATAATTTCATAGAGTGATGGGGAATTAGCTAAACTTGCTTATAAGAAACACACCTCCAAAATATATTTTCATTATGATCTTTTGATTCAAAATAGGGGTGGTAAAAAAATTAAGAGCAGCTTATTGGATGATGAGAATACTAATTGAATTTGTTCAGTTTTAAGAGTCTGTTTAAGATTATTTTTTAATTACATGTATTTTAATTCCTGGTTGTTTTCAGTGAAAAATGAAATCTAAACTAAGCAGTCTTCCACAGCATCTGTTTATGTATATTCCCTCTGTTAAAAACATTTGCTTTTAATTTGAAGGGGAAATTTTCCATTGGTTGGATCAGGATCCATTATTCTTGATAGAATTCTTACCTGATGTTAGCATGGTCAAAATTTTTTTTTGTAAAAGGTAAAATTAGTGAAAGTTGAGTTTTCAGTTTGGAGAAGTTTTGCCTTTATGATGTAGAATTTAAATAAATTTTTAATATCAATGAATTTAACTCAAAATAAGTTAACTTAAAGGCCAGGGCTTCTTAACTTTGTTAACTAGTGTCACTAATATTGAAGCAACCCCCAAAACTTAAAACTGCATGCATAAGATGGTTTTTTAGGAACCCCCTTAACCCATAAGGGGAAGTCTTAAATAAACAAAGTAATATAACCGGAATTATCACTGAAATAGGCTTGCATAGTACTGCAGTATTGTGGAACTTTAATTTTGCAAGAGTGACTTAGCTATTGTTTGAGTCAACAAGGGAACCTGAAAACATCCTGGCCTTGTTATTCAGCTTGCTGTTAATCAAAATCTTTACCAACTCATAGTTTAGCATTAGTATGATGATTGAAGAAAAATTCTAAAGTAATGTTTATATCATCAAAATAGATTAAATCATGTTAAATGCTGTTTTAGTGGTAAATATATTCTTTATATTTGTTAGAAATACTACTACTGTTAGCATTTAGTGATGGTAATAACCTGTATGGTGACACTTTGTTACCCAAAACTGGGATACATTATCCTCCCAACAATGTCTAATAACAAAAAGTAGAATTTTTTTTCTATTGAGCATTTTCTGTCAATAATTGTTTTCTGTTTCAAATGGCAGTTTATTCTAAAATCAGTAATAAAGTAATGTTATTATAATGTATTAGCTTAAACTATATGAAATTGCCATTTTTCAGATTGGGGAGTAGTCAAAAATCAGCAGTTTCATATGGTTCAACCACTTTCAACTCTTAGCGGTTCCATCTGGTATTTACCTGTCCGAGGCTTGACTCCTGCATTTGTGACCTCTCTCTTGCATCATTAGCAACTCTCCAGGTCCCCATCCATGTCTCATGTACACACATGCTCTGATATTGCTCATCTTTAAAAACAGAATAAAAAATTACAACAAACGACTTTTCTCTAACCTCTCATCCATCCTCTTCCCTTTACCTTCATGGTTAAATGTCTCAAAAGAGAAGTGTGCATTTTGTCCCTACCTCCTCTGAAATATGTATCACTTTCTGAAATTCTGTTGTTGACTGATTTTTTTTTTGTCTCTTGCCCAGACTGGAAGGTCAGCTCCAGGAAGACAAGGACCCCCATCTGTTTTGTTTACCACTATGTTCCTAGGACAGCAATTGGGACAAGTATCTACTCAATATATAGGCAAAAAAAGACACAACTGACATTTTTAACCTGGTAGAATAGCACTTGCTTTTTAAAAATTTCTAAGAAAAAAATCAATTTTCATTTATTTTTTAAATTATTCACCACTTTTTTTTTTTAAGATTGGCACCTGAGGTAATATCTGTTGCCAATCTTCTTTTTTTTAATTCTTCTCCTCAAAGCCCCCTGTGCGTAGTTGTATATTCTAGTTGTAGGTCCTTCTGGCTCTGTTATATGGGATGCTGCCTCAGCATGGCTTGATGAATGGTGCTAGATCCGCACCCAGGATCTGAACCAGGGAAACCCTGGGCCACTGAAGTGGAGAGCGAAGACTTAACCACTCGGCCACAGAGCTGGCCCCCTATTCACCACTTTTTGCTACACTTAAGAGTTGGAAAAATTATGAAAATTATGTTAACGATTGAATTTTTCCCTTCATTACATTGCATTACATTTTTTCATAAGTATAATTTACCATCAGAAGTCTCAGACCTGGATTCTGGAGTCAGACTGCTTAGAGTTGAATTTTAGTTCTTTCACTTTTTGCCATGTCACCTTGGGTAGGTTTCCTAACCTCTCTGTTTCCTCATCTGCAAGATGGAAATAAGAATAGTACCCGCCTCATATTTTTGTTGCATGGGTCAAATGAGAAAACAAGTAAAATGCTAAACTCAGTACTTGGCATGGGGGCAAACACAATGAAAAATGATTATAGTTATTATTTGTATAGCTTCTTCAATTTCTAATATTTGATTTGACTTGGGCCTTGTAATATTTTTGTTTTGAGTACTCATGTCTCCTAGAGTATATTGGCTGTAAATGTGACTCAGCTGTTTTTAGTTTTATGTATTTTTCTGATCCCTTGCCTCTCTATTCCCCAGATTATCACATGTGATAGATAGGTAAAATGACAGCTGAGCACCCTATAGCACTTACCAGCAGTTTGGTCATTTGATAAATCATTTTGATCACTTGATAAAATATTTTTATTTGAAGCCAAGTCCTGTTCTTTGTTTATTTGGCTGGTCCAGAGATGAGGTTCCTTCTTCACGTTATTCCACATTAACTTTTCTTGTTTCTGGAAATGAACTTTTAAAACACCCAGTATATCATCGATAGATTTTTTTTTTTTTTTAAGTATCTATAAGGTACAGTTTTTTTCACTTACTAGCTAGCTGGGAAGATAAGTATATGTCAGAATACAAAGTCCACTCTGAGGGCCACGTGATGGATAAAGACAGGTCCTATAGAAGTTCAGAGTAGGAAGAGTCATATCCTGCCAGCCTTAAGGGATTCTTACAACTTTTCTACATGATAAATTGTCTGTTTTAGCCCCCTCCCTTATGTTTGTCTTCGTTTTTATTTTGAAACTTTGCTTAATAATCATGGAAATAGCTAAGATTTTAAGGTAGATAATATGTAAGCTAAAATTGCGAGCAATTTTTAATTTTAGAAATTGTTTCTTGAAGTAACTGACTTAGCAGTTACTCTGCCTCTTTCTTTTCTTATCTAGGTAGGCAGTGGGGACTCCTCCAATTATCCAGGCATTTCAGACATCAGAGTGTGGTGTTGGGTAAATTTAAGGTTCAAAAAGAATGCCAGATGGTTTGAAAAGAATTGTGAGCACTCCAACTAGTGCAGTCCGTTGAAAGCCAGCTGGCTGAGCCTTGTCTGCTCTGGAGGTAGGAACCAGACGCTTTGTTACATGCCAGCTGGCCCTGAAGTAGCTGGCCAGTGGCCTTACTTTTGGTTGGCCATTCCTGGGAAAGCCAGCCTGGGCCCTCCATCTGCCCTAGGGACAGTCTAACACCAGAGATGCTTCATGCTGCTCCAGGGAGTTGGAGCAAACCTGAGTGGCAAGGAAGCCACTTTTTAGATAGCATTACAAGTGAACCTCACATTAAGTTGTGAATTTGCTCTGCAAAAGTGTAGTGCAACTTGAATTTTTATGGATTCAATGCTGTAAGGTGTATTAGAGTTGCTTACTACTAAAGAACTATAGTAAATGTTTTTATATTGTAAGTAACTTTCAGTTTACCTGCTTTCAAAGTACCAGTTTTCATTTATTGACTTTCCTTAAAGTGAAGTTTGCCTGTTCTTTTTGTTGTCATTTTCTTCTAAAGTTTTCTCATTTGGATTAGGAAAAGTTTTCATCTTGTCATAAAGCTTGCCTCTGTATAAACTATAGCCTTCTCTAGAAGGTTAATTATGTGTATTGTCATAAATTCTGTCTCATTTTGTCTATTATGCATGGTTTCCTAACTAGACAGGTGTTTGTATCGGATACAGTTCTTTCTTTAGTAAACATAATGTCACAATAATTTAATTGAGAACAAAAGAAGTGCAAATATGACACTGCAGGTATAATGAGCATTCATTTCATTTGAGGGCTGTTTATTGAATTCTCAAAATTAATAACTTCACAGTCTATCAGTATGCTTTGTTACCTTAAAAATTTTTTTTTCAAATTTGGAGATTGAATGGTACACATTACCTGTGTTTGTTAAGTTCATCTAGGCAAATCAAAAAATTATAGACTACCTGTATCTCTTTATTCCTCTCTTCCAACTCTGAGCATGAAGAATTATGCTTGGTGATATAAACTTGAAAAAGAATCTAGGTATCGTATCCAAATAGGCTCTTTATCTTGGACTAAAAGGAAAAGTTTGGCCAATAATGAAACACCAAAGTATGAGCTAATATAGTTTATGGGAAATGGGTGGGAAAGGAAATCAAAGGTGTAGGCTTTCATTCTTCTCATTTGGCACAAAAGAAATTGCAAAACTTCTTTGGAAATATGTTGGAAATCTCATGCTTGGCTATAATTAAGTAAAAGTTTTTACTCACTGATTGTCCCTGAAAACAGACCAGAAAGAATTTTTGTGGTAGTGAGAAAGGTTTGTTTTTTTTTTAATTGTACATTATTATTTGTCCATCACCTTATAAGTGCTCCCCTTCATCCTTTGTGCCCACCACTAGCCATAGTAACCACTGCACTATTCTCTTTTTCTGTATGTTTGTTTATCTTCCACATATGAGTGAAATCGTATGGTGTCTGTCTTTCTCTGTCTGGCTTATTTCATTTAACATAGTACCCTCAAGGTCCATCCATGTTGTTGCAAATGGGATGATTTTGTCTTTTTTTATGGGTGAGTAGTATTCCATTGTATATATATATATCACATCTTCTTTATCCATTCATCAGTTGATGGGCACTTGGGTTGCTTCCGCATCTTGGCTATTGTGAATAACGCTGCAGTGAAGATAGGGGTGCATAAGTCTCTTTGAATTGTTGATTTCAAGTTCTTTTTTTTGAGGAAGATTAGCCGTGAGCCAACATCCACTGCCAATCCTCCTCTTTTTGCTGAGGAAGATTGGCCCTGAGTTAACATCTGTGCCCGCCTTCCTCCGTTTTATATGTGGGATGCCTGCCACAGCATAACTTGATAAAGTGGTGTGTGAGTCCGTGCCCAGGATCCAAACTGGTGAGCCCTGGGCTGCCAGAGCAGATCGCGCAAACTTAACCACTGTGCCACTGGGCCGGCCTGATTTCAAGTTCTTTGAATAGATACCCAGTAGTGGGATAGTTGGATCATATGATATTTCTGTTTTTAGTTTTTTGAGAAATCTCCATACTGTTTTCCATAGTGGCTGCACCAGTTTGCATTCCCACTAGCAGTGTATGAGGGTTTCCTTTTCTCCACAACCTCTCTAACATGTTATTTTTCGTCTTGGTGATTAAATGGATGTAAGTTGATATCTTAGTGTAGTTTTGATTTGCATTTCTCTGATGATTAGTGATGTTGAACATCTTTTCATGTGCCAGTTGGCCATCTGTATAGCTTCTTTGGAAAAATGTCTGTTCATATCCTCTGCCCATTTTTTGATCAGGTGGTTTTTTTTTTGGAGAAAGTTTTTTTTTTTTTTTTAAATCATAGAACAGTATATCAAATAGCCAGCAGCAATATCGTACCCAGAAAATCATCTTTCACTTAGCTAACCTGTACTAAAAACCTTTTATGCCAGTGGCTTTATTTGCATTGCTTATTTGCTCCTTACAGCAATCCCAAAGGGTTTTTTATGGATGATAAAAGGTCACAGTAACTTGTTTAGGTTCACAAGTTCAAGGACCAGGTTTAGAACCTAGGCCTTCATCCTCCAACCTACCACATGTCACAATTGATGTTGTCAACTTTCACAAGAATACAGCCCTTTACTATTCAGATGCTATCCTGTACTGGCACTTTTGGAAGACTATTTATAAAGGAAATTCAGAGACCTTTGCAGAATAATAGCTGGAGAGATTTTGGAAGCATCCACGTTTTTTCTCTCTTCTGGTGATGCTCTTGAATTAACTGTTGCAGAACTACTGCAGTAAGTAAAAATGACTTGGTAGAATTGGAATGGGACAAAGGGGCTGTATAGTTTCCTAGGGTCGGCATAACACATTACTGCAAAATTGGTGGCTTAAAAGAACAGAAATTCATTCTCTCTGGAGGCCAGAAGTCTGAAATCAAAGTGTCCAGGGCTGCTGCACTCCCTCCAAAGACTCTAGGAGAGAATCCTTCCTTGCTTCTTCTAGCTTCTGGTGGCTCCACACATTCTTTGGCTTGTGACTGCATAACTCCAGTCTCTGCTTCTGTCTTCACATGGCCTTCTCCTCTTTCTCTGTCTTTAAGACGCTGTCACTGGATTTAGGGTCTATCTGGGTTATCCAAAATGATCTCATCTCTATATCCTTAACTTAATTACATCTGCAAAGACCCTTTTTCCAAATAAGGTCGCATATTCACCTGGACATAATCTTTTGGGGGACCACCAGTCAGCCAACTACATGGGGTAAGAACTTCTTTGGTGATAATTTTCGACTGCTGTGTCACACAGAATCCCAGATTAGATGAGTATTCAGTAGACCATGATAAAATGGGGAAAGGTATTAGAAGTATAGAAGGACAGAGACTAAAGTTCAGAGGAAGGCTTAGAGAATCAAGGAAGGTTTCATGGCAATTGTATTGCTTGTGACGGATCATGAAGGATAGATAGACTTACCAGATGGTCGGGATAGCCTGGAATGTGCAGATAGTGAAAGTCACAAGAACAAAGATAGGGAGGCTTCTTCAGGGAACCTTAACTAATGCGTTAGACTAAAGTGTGGTGCTTAGACAAATAGTGAAGAATGAAGCTGAAAAATCCAAGCCAATTCATGAGAGGCCCTTAGTGTTGAATTGATGAATTTGTACTTTGTTTAGCATTGCCTTGTCTGTGAGAACACTGTATTACAAGAGTTTCTAACTGGGGCCTTCAGAGCTATGATAAACCCTTTGAAAAAAAATACATTTCTTTTTGGGTTTTTTTTTTCTATTGAAGGATTTTCAGAGGAGTCCATAACCCTTAAAAAAAAGGTTAAGAACCACTGCTCTATTAGAAATGAAATGTTGCTTTAAGCTTTGAAGATGTTTCTGGAAGCTTATTGATTTTCTGTTTGGTTTACTTTGAACTACTTGGAAGATAATTTGAAAATGGAGTTCCAAAGAACCTTAATCAGTCCTGTCTGTGGAATAAGTTGCAAATGTTGCATACTAAAAGTTAAAATACTATTTCAGATGGGATATGAAGTAGGTCCTGGGTTCTTAGGAAAGTAATCAGATGATTACACAACAAGAAAAACAGTATTCAGTTCAAAATGCAGCTGTGACTTCTGTTTTCTGTGTCTCAGTTTCCTCTATTTCAGTTCACTACCACTGTCCTTTTAGAACTCCAGAATTATATAAAAGCGTGACACAGTTCTGAGGGGAAGAAATGGACAACTGCATTCCTAAATTTTTTTTTAATGTATTCTATGAAACTGCTTGTTCTCTACTGTGGTTTTTCAGTGGAATAAACTGCTTCAGGAATAAAACGATATATTACATAGCTGTCTGACTGTCTTAGTCTGTTCAGGTTGCTATAACAAAATGCCATAGCCTGGGTGTCTTATAAACAACAGAAATTTCTCACATTTCTAGAAGCTGGGAAGTCCAAGATAAGGCACCAGCAGATTAGGTGTCTGGTGAGGTCCCACTTCCTGGTACATAGACAGTACTTTTTGCTGTGTCTTTTTGTTATATCTTCATATGGCAGAAGAGGTGAGAGAGCTGTCTGGGGCCTCTTTTATAAAGGCACTAATCCATTCACGAGGGTTTCACCCTCATGATCTAATCGCCTTCAAATACCATTGCAGTAGGGGTTAGGTTTCAGTACATGAATTGGAGGGGGACACAAACATTCAGTCTATAGCACTGACAATATGATACAGTAGAAAATCGATATTTTCCATATAACTAATTTGGTTTCTAAGTAACCAACTGCCATGTTAATTTTTTTCATTGATCTATTTATTTTCCACCCGAGATTAATTTTGCTTAATAGATTTACATTGCTTTTTTCAGGCTTCTCTGCTTGAGGTTTTTCTTCATAATTTTTTAATTATAAAAATCTGTAGGGGCTGGCCCTGTGGCCGAGTGGTTAAGTTCGCGTGCTCCGCTGCAGGCAGCCCAGTTTCATTGGTTCGAATCCTGGGCGCGGACATGGCACTGCTCATCAAACCACGCTGAGGCAGCATCCCACATGCCACAGCTAGAAGGACCCACAACGAAGAATATACAACTATGTACCGGGGGGCTTTGAGGAGAAAAAGGAAAAAAATAAAATCTTTAAAAAAAAAAAACTGTAAATGCACTCAAAAGTACAACATACTGCCATATGCCCAAAATTCAGATTCCACTATTAGCAAGATTTTGCCACGTTTGTTTCATTTATCCTTTTTTCTTTCACCTTTCTTTGCTAAGGTATTTTAAAGCAAATCCCAGGCATTTCTGTAGATATACTCAAATACACTTCTGTATGCATCTCTGAAAATTAGGATTTTTTTAATAGAACCAAAATGCCATTCTCACACCTAATAAGATTAACAGTTACTCCTTGGTATCATCTAATAGCTAGACCCCAATTGTCTGAAGAATATCTTTTTTTAGGGATGATTTGTTCACACTGAGCTTCACAGTCCACGGATCACATTTGGTCATTTTGTCTCTCGTGTCTGTTTTGATCTAGGGCAGTTCTTCCTCCCTCCCTCTCTCCCCTCCTTTTTCTGTATGTCATGAACTAGTTACAGGAACCGGGTCAGTTGTCCTGTGGAATTTCTTTCATTTGGGATTTGTCTGTTTGCTTCATTGTAGTGTCAGTTTGTTGCTCTGTTCCCTGTATATCCTACGAACAGAAGTTAGCTCTGGAGGCTCAATTAAAACCAGATTTAAATTTTTTGGCAAGAAGGCTTAGGAGGTGTTTAATGTTGCATTACATCCAGAGGCCTGTTGTGTCTAGCTACTTCACTTCTAGTGATGCTGAAAGATCCCACTGATGGTCATGTCAGTATCATTTATTTCATCCATTGTGGCAAACTGGTGATTTTCTTATTCTGTCATCTCTTCTACATTTATTAGCAGGAATTCTGTAAAGAAGACCTTTACCTCATCAGCTAGAGCTGTTTGGGGTTACCCTGAGACACGTTTTGTATGAGAGACTGCCAAATAATTTTATACTATTGTGTTCTTGATAAAAGATAATGAGTTTGAGTTAGAATAAATTGAATTGAGTTAATCTTTTGTTTTAATGAGTATTACAGTGAAATTCTGAGTACTACAGCAAAATGTGAATGATTGCTTTTCCTTTACAATTGAAATGTGTACTCCAATTGCCCTGAAGGTTAAAGATGGAGATATATAAAAGCCTTTTATAGACTACAATCAGGCAGTGGAGAGGAAAGAGCACTAGATTAGGGTTAAAAAATTGGGGGATTTCTGGAGTCAGTTTGGCCCAGCCCCTGAATGACTAATCTGTTCATCCTTCATAGACTGGGCTAAGCGTGTGTGTGTGTCCCTAAAGTATCATCATTGTTTTCATGAAATTGTGTGTAGTCTAAAGAAATCAAGGTTATGTGTTATAGAATTGTTTAATATCTTTAAAGGCAGGGAGAATTCTTTATTGAATGTCATTCTTTTTATTTAAATTGTACTTTATGGGAGAGAATCCTTTGATCATTGTTTTTCATAATACCTCTTGTTTAACTTTGTGTCTTCACGTTTTATTCATGACTGAATAAAGTCATGCTGAATAAAGCTTTATTTGTGTCCTGCTCCATCTTACCTTGAGGCGGTTTGTTTTTTTTTATTTTCTGAACTTGTGTATTCTGGGGAAAGTAGACTTGGATATCAAATGAAAATTGAACAGATGGGTGTTCTTAGCTTAGTGACCATCTCTGGAAAGCCTCTAATCATATTATTTGAGAATGCCATTAAAAGTATGTGCTAGTGTGATTTCTCCTTAGGCAAACTCTTGCTATGCTTATGCTGTTTATTTTAAAATACTGATACTTGGGTCTTTTTCTGAAAGATAACGAATGCCATTATAAAGAGATGCCTCAAAAGACCATAGATAAGATCAGTAGACTTATTTTTAGTCATTTGAGCTAAGCATAAAAGCTAATTATTTCTCATCGGGACTCTAAAATGGTTTTAGTGCTGAAAATTACATTTTCCTATCTGTTGAATTAAAGAGCTGCTTGTAAAACACCTACTGTGTGCAAGTCATTACACTAGGTGCTAAGTAGTAGGGTTGATTTGACTATTCGGATGAAGATAGAAAGTACATCTTTTTTCAAAGGAGCCTCTAGGAATTGTGTTTCAACTGTATTGCCTCCACTCTCTTTTAACACAGCCAGAAGCCCCTGTGTTTGGCTCCATTGTGCAGTTTTTGTCCTGTTTCCTTGTTTGTTAAGTGCCGTGTGGGCTAGAAAGTGGTGGAGCACAGAGATTAGTGGGGTTGACGCTCTGCTCTTTGGAGGCCACAAAGCTTGTACATTCTCTTTTCATCTTCTGTCAGAAACAAGGGTGGTTTTGTCTTTTTTTTAGGAATATTTGTGTTATTTCATCTAGTATGCTGCTTGGATTTACCGTCTTACGTTTATTCATGTCAATAAATATTTATTGGAGTATCTTTTAAGTGCCAGGTATTGTTCGGTCTGTATTTATGGAAATCCCATATCTTGTGGTAAGAAACTCTTGTTGCATAATTCCACTTCATTTAATGAAGTTCCTGTATAGTTCACCTCTGAATTTATTAGGTCTGAGGATGTAATTTTAATATTCTTCTTCTGACATTTTACATATGATCTGGCTTGAAAGTTCCCATAAAGCTGAAGAAAACTGGCTCCTCATGAGGAATTTCAGTGCTTTCTTCAGGCTACGATGGCTAACCACAAATGCAACAAAATCAGTGGAGCCTGCATTTAGATTCTGTTCAGACTAACTTCCAACTCTTAAAAACTCAAGCATATATTTTGCACAGTAAGTTACAAGTTTATTTTCATAAAGGGAAAAAAGAAGTAGGGTGATATAATGAAAAGCATGTAGAATTTAAGTTCTGGCCCTACTATTTGTTAACTGTGTGGCCTTGGTGAATCACTACTTCCCTTAGCCTCAAATGGGAGTAATTATAATGGAATGCTTCAGAGTTATTGAATTTATTATGATTGAATAACTTCAGAGTTAATTATGAGTGTAGTTTATTTCCTTTAATAAAGTGCTCTCCTAGTGGTTGTTGTTGTTGGGCAAGAGATGGGACAATGGAAAGAGTGAACACAAAGACAAACAATCTCTGCTACATCTCAGTTTTCTCCTTTTCATAAATATGAGACCAGTTATGCTGCCAACTTAGCCTAGCTGCCAAGCTGTGACTGGTTAGAGGTTCCATTCCAGTGGTGGTTAGATCATGTGGAAAATTGTGACTACTTAACGGCACTACATTCTTTCTTAAATTTTTAGGAAATTCTGGATATATCATTGCTGATGGTTGTCTTAAGTCAGTTCTTTTTTTCCTTTTTTTTTTTTTTTTTAAGATTTTCTTCCTTTTTCTCCCCAAAGCCCCCCGGTACATAGTTGTATATTCTTCGTTGTAGGTCCTTCTAGTTGTGGCATGTGGGACGCTGCCTCAGCGTGGTTGGAGGGGAAGTGCCATGCCCGCCCCCAGGATTCGAACCAACGAAACACTGGGCCGCCTGCAGCGGAGCGCGCGAACTTAACCACTCGGCCATGGGACCAGCCCCTCCTTTGTTTTTAAAACAGCTTTGTTGAGACATAATTTATATCCCGTATAGTTTACTCATTTAAAGTGTAGGATGCAGTGGCTTTTGGTATATTCACAGAGTTGTGCATCCATTACCACATCAGTTTTAGAACATTTTCCTTATCATTATCCCAAAAAGAAACCCTGCTGTCCTAGCCAATACTCCCCAGTCCTGCTGCCCCCCTCCCTGTTGTAAGTCTTCACTAATCTACTCCTTCTGTTTCTATAGATTTCCTTATGCTAGGCCTTTCATGTAAATGGGATCATATAATATGTGGTCCTTTGTGACTGGCTTCGTTTACCTAACATAATATTTTCATAGTCTATCCACGTTCTCTTTTTGTTAAATTAAGATTCTTAGAGGCACACTGACCTATCCTGTAGGAAGAAGAGATGAAGTTACTTTTTTTTTTTTAATAAAGAAAGTTAACTGGTGTCCCATGACTGGTTGCCATTCACAAATGATGGGAAAAGCCCTATAAACAGTTACGATAGCTACAAACCAAAGAATGGTGTTCCAGTATACAATGTGGAAAAAGATTCATGTCCCATCATTCTTTTTAGCTGAACTTGTGTACATGAATAATGTCATGACTGTTGGTATATCTTTCAATAGAGATAATAACAACATGTAACTCTCTGGGACTACTGTAACTAAAACTGTTGCACCACTGTCATTTTTATTTGCTATTTTCCTTTTATAACTTATTTTCCTGCTGAGTGTTCTGTGTAACTCAGACATACTATATAATGCCTGTGGTTGCATGCTACATGTTACATGCTAAGGTCTGTCACATTCTACATTTTTTATTTTTATGTGAGCTTGATGAGTTAAATGCTAGGTATTTTATTTGGGGATAACCAGTGATTGTGTATTAGTATAAGTAAGTTGTTGGAAACAGGATACATAGAAGTACAGTCCTCAGAGCATATTACCCCCAAATTTGTGGATGTAGTTAAAAAAAAAAAAAAAGCCAGCCTTTTGACTTTGAAAAACTCAGCCTTTCTGTGTCTCAGGTTCTTTGTCTGTAAAGTGGGGCAGTGAGACTGTGATACTTAATTAGTACTGACAGTTTTTAACTCTATGGTCCTGTGAAGGTAATTGGTAAATGTATTACTGATGGTCCCAGACTATTTCCTACATCACATTAAGAAGATTGCATTGTAATGTTGGATTCCCTGGTTCTAGGCAGTTACCTAATGTGTCATGACGGAAGGCTAACATATGTATAGTATTAGCAGAAATCATATTTTTATGAACTAGAATTAAGATCCATGTTCTGATATTCCAAATGCTCTGTTAATACAAAATGATTTAAAATAGTACTCCCCTAGGACTTCTGTATATTAGCTAGATGGGTTCACCTGTTAGTGATAGAAAACCCAAAACAAGAAGTCATTTAAAACAAGATTAAAATTTCTCACTCATGTAAAAGTTGGCACAGGTCTGGTATGGAGCTTTATGGCATTATGGACCTTTTACCAATTATCCCCTTTTCCCTCTTAGCACTCTACCCACCTCTTGGGTGTAAACCATATCCTTATTGAGCAGGATGTTGGAATACACATTATAGGGACCAGGATGGAGAAGGGGATGAAGCAGGAGGAAGAGGGCACCTTTGGTGCTCTCTTAAGCATGATTCCTGGATACTTCCATGTGCATCCATGGCACTGGCCAGAACTGAGACATGTGGTCACGCACAGGTGCAAGGAAAGCTGGGAAGTGTGGCCATGTGCCCAGCTAAAAATTCTAATTATAGTGGAAGAGAGGGAAAAATGATACTGGGGGGTGGGGAGTCTCTACTACAACCTGGTTAATGATAAACAAAAGGGAACACCAAGGGGCGGAGCCGGGGCCAACTGGTTAAGTTCTTGTGCTCCGTTTTGGCAGCCCAGGGTTTCACGGGTTTGGATCCTAGGCGTGGACATGGCACTGCTCATCAGGCCATGCTGAGGCAGCTTCCCACATAGCAGAGCCAGAGGGACCTACAACTAGAATATACAACTATGTATTGGGAGGGCTTTGGGGAGAAGAAGAAGAAAAAAGAAAGAAGATTGGCAACAGATGTTAGCTCAGGTGCCAATCTTTAAAAAAAATAAAATAAAAGGAGCACCAAGAGGCACTTGCCATTATATCTCTTCCTCTAAAGAAGGAGGGTTCTGTGTTTCTGGTAGCTGATATTGGTTCTCTAAATGGAAATGTCGTTTTAGAAGAGAAGAGCTGACATTGTAATGGAAACGTCTCTTAAGAATATGTCATTCTCTTTTGTGTAATTGGGTTAATGCATGGGATCTTCCAAGGGAGAACTACTAGATATATTTCCTGGTTTGAATTCATGACTTGATATTGTGATTTATGAGGCAGCTTCTTGGGAGCTTAGTTAGTGTGAATTTTTCCCACTAAACCCAGTAGCCCCTGGGAAAACTGATCAAGCAGAGAATAGACCCAATCCTAGATGTAGTGACTTTACTGGAACATAGACTTTGTAAGGCTTCATCTGACCTGAACCACCCATCTCCCATTTCTCATCTTGAAGTGGGGAAAAAAATCACAGGTTTTTATAGTCTTTAATATATTCATCTATAAAATCAAAATAATAGTGCTTTGCGTAATGAAGCTTAGTAGTGGTCTTGTAAAATGTTTTTATACAGGAAAGAGCTTCCAGGGCTAGTGATATGGCAAGCCTCGACTCTTAAAAACCTATTTAGAGGTGAATTATTCACTGTTCTGGAGTGATTATGACCTTTTCAGAATTTTTGAAAACACAAAACTAGCAGAACCAGACTCACTCTCCAGAATATTGAAATAACGTTTTATCTGTGCCACTGTCTCAGCTGTTCCATTGTCTGCCTGAAATCATCTTAAGGATGAAGTCTTCCCATATCTTTTTTTTTTTTTTGAGGAAGAGTAGCTCTGAGCTAACCTCTGCTGCCAATCCTCCTCTTTTTGCTGAGGAAGACAGGCCCTGAGCTAACATCCGTGCCCATCTTCCTCTACTTTATATGTGAGATGCCTACCACAGCATGGCTGGCCAAGCGGTGCCATGTCTGCACCCGGGATCCCAACTGGTGAACCCTGGGACGCCAAAGCGGAACATGCGACTTAACCGCTCTGCCACCGGGCCGGCCCCCCCATATCTTTCTTAAAAGAACAAGGTGATCCCAGTAGACAAAGGAGGGACTTTGAGGCCTTTCTTAGGACTATAATACGTAGAAATTTAAGATAATTATCACCAGTGTCAAACTACCAGGCAGCCTGCACACTTTGCTGGATTCATAACTATTTGAGGTTTGCTGAGTTAGTCATAAGCGTCTTAGATGCTGTTTTATGGCTTTATAATTCTTCTCCTACAAAATTAAGATCCAAAAGCTGATAGGCTTTTGAGTTACACCGATTAGCCGTCTGGAAGTTGTTGTTGAAGAAATGTAGCTAAACTAATGCCCGTTTCCTAAAATTCCTTACTCTGACTCACTTCAGAAAGGAGTCCACTTGTGGCCCAGGCTCAGAGATTTGAATCTGAACCAGAGTGGCCCAAGGAGATGTGGCCCAGGCCCAAATTATGCCTGACTCAGGAAAATTCGGACACCAACCCCAATGCCAACCTCGCACCAAAGAACGAAAAGAGACCTTGATGATGACAAGCACTGACTATATGCCAGGCATACCCCCCCAGAGACAGATGTTGTAACTGTCCTCATTTTACACACGAGGAAAATGAGACTTGCCTACAGTCCTGGTTTGGGAAGTGGCTAAGCTTGAGTCTGCACTTAATGCCTGGCATCTTTCGTGGAGCCCACTTTAACTGCCGTGGAGGCCTCTGATTTACCCCCATTTCCTGGCTGATGAATTTCTAAACCACAGAGACATTGTTTTCTCTCATTTTAAAGGCAGTACAACAACAGAATCTTCTATTTTTCATTTGTTAGCCTGTTCTTGTTTTACCTCTTTAGAAGTGCTTGTGGTTTACTAAACTTCCTTGTTTCAGTTTTAGTACCTGCAACTTATGCCTTCTAATCTTTCCTCTTCAGGAATTCTGAGCTCTTTTAGGAGTCCTGAAAAACAGGTACGTTTTCTGGTAATTGAGAATTCACCAGTAGAGTCCTGTAATTAATGTGCTCAACGCAGAACCCTCAAGAATAGGAGGTAACCTATCGAGGTTTATAGAGGGCCCTCTTGCCACTTCTCCCACAGTAATTTAACAAGGTCTAGAGACTGCACCTTCCCCGGGGTTCAGGGTTTGAATTAGAGTCAGCTCAACAACTTAACTTAATTGTGTGCTACAATTTAGGAAAGGGGGTTCATATGCAAAGGAAATTTAGTGTCTTCTAATAACCTTTTGTATACTTGAATTTAGTTAAGTTACCCTGTCTGTAAACTGAACAAAACTCAAGTCCTTTAATTTAAAAACAAATTAATCTTTCATGACTACTCCATTAAACAAGTTTTGTTGATTTCTGTCTGATACCCTGTGCATTTCCAAGGAGTTACAACTTTTATTGTTGATTTATTTTTCAAAAGGCTATCTGCCTTTTGAAGATAAAAGATTTTTGAACCCTGATATCTTAAAAGAATTTCCGGTAGCTAAGTACCAGAGAAGATTATAAAAGACTGGGAATGCAGAGGAAACTTCTGAAATCTAGGTGGCAGAGACTGGAGCACTTTGAAGGAAGTGAGGTAGTGGTATTAGCCAGGAGTGGCAGCTTAGGTACAGGCACAAAACATCTCAGTGTAGGATCTCTACCCAAGGTGCTGCATTTGGGGGTCGGGATCTCTACACGTACAGAAATGCAACCTTACCTTTCTCAGGGATAACCGGGGCCTAGGAAAAGCTTGCTGACCAAAGCTCACAAGATTGCCAATTTATAGATTGGTTATGAAAAATAGAGTTTTCAGGTGAACTTGAACGTTGACTAGGCATGAGTTGGTAAGTCACTTGGGGAAAACAGAATTAAAATCAGTATATAACTTCGGTGGATTTAGAGCTAGAAGAAAGAAATATAAGTGGTTTTAAGAAGAGTTTCTCTGCTAAACTTGAAGTATTCTTCCCTGGCATAGGGATGCTTTGTGGGGGATCTAAGTGTTTGACATTCACTGATGCGCTCTGGATACGGCAGGAAATGCGTGCTTAATTCTATACATATAGTCTGTGCTTCTCTACAGACAAACATCTACTAACACCTCCTCCCTTTACATCCTTTAGTACCATTGTCTCTACCAGGTTTTATGTGCGCATGTAGACAAATATTGGTCAAATACGTTACTGATTTTTTACTTTAAATTCAAAAGATACAAAAGGATATATTCATATATAATGAAAAGACTGTCCTCTCTAGGGTCCTCATCCGCTCACCAAAAGCAGCTCATGTTATCAATTTCTTGGATATCCTTCTGGGGATAGTTTATGCATATTGAAGCAAATTCATGTATTCTTTATAGTAGTGAAATCTACCAAGTCCAACTAATAATAGATGTGTTTGCAGTTTCATTGGCCTCACATTGTGCAGAGCCGTCAGCTACGGGCCTACCTGCAGAGACTCCACATCTACCTCTGACTGCTAATACAGACATAGAACCTGCCATGTAATGCTCTTAGACTCAGGTTATTTCAGTAGGGCCAGGTACTGGCCAGTCCAGTGAGGCTACACTGTGGCTCAGCAGCTGAACCTCAGTCACAGGTCTGCGGGAATCATCTCTTCTTTAATTGGTCCAAGTGAACAGGGGTGTATCCTGGTTTTCTCGTATTTATAGTTTGTTCTTGAGACTATCTTTGATTATGTTAGAAAACAAAAAGATTGTATCCTCTAAAGCATGGACTGTGTTTGGGCACAGTCCTGTTTGGGCGGGGTCTTAAGAGATAACTTGCCAATTTGCTATTTTGTTGTCACAAAGATAAGCTAGAGATCAGCTGGTCCAAAACAAAAGTTATGTTTGGTGATATGTATTTTTCATAATTATTTTAGGTGATATATAAGTAAAAAGCTCATATAGAAAGTCACTATGTTTAGTTGCCTTGGTGTATATCTCACAGCTAGGTTTTGTTGGAGTGCTCACTGCTCAGAGCTGAGTGTTCTATGGGTGCTTTATTTAGATTTATTTTTATGCAGATAGTTGCACCTGCCCTAAAAATTTTTCCCAGGTTAGGCTCCAAAATAAATATACAAAAAGCAGTAGCTTTTCTCTATGCCAGGAATAACCAGCTTAGAAAATATAATGAAAAAAAAAGATCTCCTTCATAATAACAACAAAAATATATATAATAACTGGGAATAAATTAAGGAAAATTATAAAACCTATATGAATAAAGTTATACAAATCTACGGAGAGGCATAAAATAAGATTAGAATAAATGAAAGACGTATCATGTGCCTCGATATAAAGACCCATTCTCCCTAAAATAAGCTATAAATTTAATATGCTTTCAGTCACCTTCCCAACAGGATTTTTTTAACTTCATCTGAAAAAAGATTGTCTAAGAATAGCCTTGAAAATATTAAAAAGGAAGAATAATGATGGAAATATCGCTCTATTGTGTATGAATTGTTGGTATGCTAAAGTTATATTAAAATAAAACTTTGAGCGCTGATGTGGGTCATCATAGACGGAAAAAAAGGAATAGACTACAAAATCCAGAAACAGACCCAGGCATATGTAAAAAGTGACTCTGAAACAGGTGCAATTTTAAGACAGTGGAGAAAGGATTTTATGAATCTTATTGGAAGAAATGACTAACCACTTGAAAAATAACTTTAGGTCTTTTTTCCATGCCACAGATTCAAGATGGATTAAACATTTAAATTTAAGATGCAAAACCATGTAAGTATTAAGAATATAAGTATTTCTGTCATCTGGTGTGGGGAAATCAAAGATAGAAGCCATAAAGCAGGGGCACAAACTCAGTGCCAACAGGGCCAAGGCAGGAAATTGAATCATTTGCGTATGCTGGGTAGAAAACAAAATCATGCAATCCTCCTTTTCTCTTATTTTGATTTTTTGATAGAGGTAAAAATGTTTATCTTCTTTGAGAAAAATAACAGCATGAGCACAACAATAAGTGACCACCGACATTTGGTTCAGAGTTTGGGAGTGGTGGGGGTGACAGAAATTGTGACAAATGAAAGCGTGCTGACCTAGGTCCAGAGGTGCACTCACACTAGTCTGTAAGACTGTCCCTTGCTCTCGTCCCATTTGTACAGCAACATGGCAGCTTGGAGGCCCCAAGCCCTCTCAGGCTATTGTTGCCATGCAAGAATGAAGCTCAGAGTTATCAGATCTTCTGATCTTTTTCCATATAAAGCTGGAAATTGCAAGTTTTAGGTTGAATCTCTCAAATTTAAACTGTTCTCTCAACTTTTAAAACTTTGTATAGGGCAAGCAAAACATATTCACAAGGCCAAATTCAGCCCATAGGCCTTGAGTTTGTGAACTCTGCTGTGTAGTTTTGGTTTTGGTTTTAGAACTATGGTTACCTTTTAAATGAGTTCGGATGCTTTCCATCTTTCTTTTTTTTTTTTTTGGTCTATACTCTGGATCAGTTTATAAAGCAGAGAAATTATCTGTACACGTTTAGATGGAGTTCCATCTCCATTGCTGTCAGGGTCTGAGGCCTTTTTTTGAAGACAGAGTTCCATATTTTTAGGATTTCTTCTAGAGCCAGTTTTTGTTATTTATATTCCTATAAAATCATACATTTAATCTAGGTTTAAGTGAATTCTCTTACAGATTTTTCTGTTTTAACCTTGGCCTATCAATATTTTTTTATCTCATTCTTAGTATTTTCTTGGTAGGTTGGTTGGTTGATATCATTTCTTTTCTGGATTTTTTTTTTTAAGATTTTATTATTTTTTCATTTTTTCTCCCAAAGCCCCCCAGTACATAGTTGTGTATTTTTAGTTGTGGGTCCTTCTAGTTGTGGCATGTGGGATGCCGCCTCAGCCTGGCTTGATGAGTGGTGCCATGTCCGCGCCCAGGATTCGAACTGGTGAAACCCTGGGCCGCCGAAGTAGAGCGTGGGAAATTAACCACTCGGTCACGGGGCTGGCCCCTTGTTTGTTTTAATTCATCTATTTTTGTTTGACCTTTATTAATTCCTTCTTATGGTTTATTTTGTTTGATTCATTATTTTCCCGACTTCTAAAGTGAATTCTTCTGTTCGTTTATTGTCATAATTCTTTTTACATTGATAATACAAGTATTGAAGATTATTAATTTTTCTCTCAGTACAAGGCTTTTTCCCACCAAAGTGATTAATTTGTAAGTGTTCTGTGATTTGTTTTGGCTACCTCCTGGATCTAAGTCATTTCAAAGATTATTTTTTGAATTTCCAAGTAGTTAGTTTTCTTTTTTTTTATTTTATTTTTTTTTAAAGATTGGCACCTGGGCTAACAACTGATGCCAATCTTTTTTTTTTTTTTTTTTCCTGCTTTGTCTCCCCAAACGCCCCCCCACCCCCGTACACAGTTGTATATCTTAGCTGCAGGTCCTTCCAGTTGTGGGTAGTTTTCTTTTATCGTCTTACTGTTGAGTTAATTTTGTTGCATTATGGTCACAGAACATGGCCTATTTCTACTCTTTTGAATGTTCTTTATGACATAATAAACAATCAGTATATCTAAAAGTAGATATTCCAGATTCATTTGAAAAGAATGTTTTCTCTGTAAGATACAAAGTTCTAAACATGTATTTATTATTTGTTAATGGTACTGTTTATATTCTCTCTCTTTTTTTTTCAACTACTGATCTGTTAAATTCTAAGAGAGGTATGTTAGGCTCCCACCATGGTTATGTTTTTACCAGATTCTGTGTTTCTAATAAACTTTGCTTCTATATTTTAATGTTATATTAAGTAAAGTTTCATATCTGTTATATCTTATTTGGTAATATATAGCTCTAATTTTTTTAATCACTATAAAACATCATTGTTCTATATAACTTTTTTTTTCCTTCATTTCTACCTGTTTTGAAACTGGCACTCCTACTTTCTCTTTGATAATATTTGCCCTCTATATTTTTGTCCATTTTCTTATTGTCACCCTCATTTAAAAATTTCTCTGAGTCATTTTAAATGTTTTCTTATAAACAGCATATAGCTGATTATTGTTTTATGTAGTCTTAGAGTCTCTCTCTCTTTTTTTTTTAAAGATTGGTACCTGAGGTAACATCTGTTGCCAATCTTTCTTTTTTCTTCTTCTTCTCCCCAAAGCCCACCAGTACATGGTTGTATATTCTAGTTGTAGGTCCTTCTTGTTGTGGCATGTGGGATGCCACCTCAGCATGGCTTGATGAGCGGTGCCATGTCTGCGCGCAGGATCCAAACCGCTGAAACCCTGGGCCGCCAAAGCGGAGTGCGCGAACCTAACCACTCGGCCATGGGGCTGGCCCCAGAGTCTCTTTAAATTGGGGGATTTAAGACATTCATTTTTCTTAAATTAACTTTAAATCTTGTTCCTACCATTTTATTTTACATTTCTTTCATTTGCTTTCTTATGACTATCCTCGCCCTTTTTTCCTTTCTAGATTTTACTGAAATTATCTTTCTTTGCTTTGTTTTCCCCCTTCCTAATGACAAAAGTTAATACATCCCATTTGTGGCTCGCTACATTTTAACACACATATTTGTTGTTTGATTTATTTGTTTTTTTTTTTGTAGATGCTTTTTATCAAGTTCAGGATGTTTATCAAATTTATGAAGTTCCCTTCTATTCCTGTATTTCTAGGAGTTTTTATAATGAATGGGTGTTGAATTTTGTCAAATGCTTTATTTTGAATCAGTTGATATGATCATTTGTTAGTTTCTTCTTTAGCCATTTAAGACAGCGGATTACATTGATTTTTTTGAATATGAAACCTACTTTGCATCCCTAGTATAAACCTCACTTGGTCATAGTGTAAAATTCCTTTTATAAGTTGTTGAATTCTACTTGCTGATATTTTGTTAAGAATTTTTGTGTCAGTGTTCATGAGACACCATCCTTAACTGGTCTGGCTATCAGGGTAGTATAGTAGTCCCCCTTAACCATGGTTTTGCTTTCTGTGGTTTCAGTTACCTGCAGTCAAACAGGGTCCAAAGATATTAAATGGAAAATTCCAGAAATGAACCATTCATAAGTTTTAAATTGCATGCTGTTCTGATTAGCATGATGAAACCTTGCACTGCCCTGCTCCATCCTACTTGAGATATGAATCATCGCTTTGTCCAGCATATCCACACTGTTCACACTACCCTCCTGTTAGTCACTTAATAGCCATCTCGATTATTAGATCTACTGTCTTGGTAGCACAGTGCTTGTGTTCAAGTAACCCTTATGTTACTTAATATTGGCCCCAAAGTGCATGAGTAGTGATGCTGGCAGTTCGGATATGCCAAAGAGAAGCCATGAAGTCCTTCCTGTAAGTGAAAAGGTGAAAGTTCTCCACTTAAGGAAAGAAAAAAATTGTGTGCTGAGGGGCTGGCCCCGTGGCCGAGTGGTTAAGTTCGCGCGCTCTGCTGCAGGCAGCCCAGTGTTTCGTCAGTTCAAATCCTGGGCGTGGACATGGCACTGCTCATCAGACCACGCTGAGGCAGCGTCCCACATGCCACAACTAGAAGAACCCGCAACAAAGAATACACAACTATGTACCGGGGGACTTTGGGGAGAAAAAGGAAAAAATAAAATCTTTAAGAAAAAAAAAAAAATTGTGTGCTGAGGTTGCTAAGATCTGTGGTAAAAATGGATCTTCTATCTGTGAAATTGTGAAGAAGGGGAAGGAAATTCATGCTAGTTTTGCTGTCACACCTCAATACGTATGTATGAAAACGCATAGTGTATATAGGGTTTGGTACTATCCATGTGTGGATGTTTTTAAGCATCCACCAGGGGTCTTGGAATGTATCCTCCATGGATAAGGGGGGACTACTGTATATTGGGAGAGGTGGTGGTAGTTTCTGTTTTTTGAGGAATTCGTCTATTTTATTTCTGTTGCTAAATTTATGTGTGTATATCCTTATTATCCTTTTGATGTCTGCAGCATCTGTAGTGATATCTCTTGTTTAATTCTTGATATTGGTAATTTGTGTCCTCTCTTATCATTCTTGCTAGATGTTTGTAAATTTTATCAATCTTTTCAAAGAACAAAGCTAGCTTTTTGTTTTGTTGATTTTCTCTATTGTTTCCCTGTTTTCAATTTCATTGATTTCTTCTCTTTATTATTTCCTTCTTTTTGCTTAACTTGGGTTCATTTTACTCTTTTGCTAGATTCTTGATGTAGGAGCTTAGATTATTGATTTGAGATTCTTCTTTTCTAATGTATTCATTTTAGTGCTATGAATTTCCCTCTGGGCACTGCTTTACCTATAGCCCACAAATGTTGATATGTTGCATTTACATTTTCAATCAATTTACTGTGTTTTTTTAATTTCCCTTAAGACCTCTTTTTGATTCATGCATTATTTAGAAGTGTGTTGATTAGTTTTAAAGTATTTGGAGATTTTCCTGTTACCTTTCTGTTATTGATTTCTAGCTTGATTCTGTTGTGTGTGGGAACATATTCTATATAACTTCAATTTTTAGAAATTTGTTGAGGTTTGTTTTATGATCTAGGATATGGTCTATCTTGTTATATGTGCCATGGGCACTTGAAAGAATGTATTCTGATTTTATTAGGTAGAGTGTTCCGTAAATTTTGGTTACAATCTATTGGTTAATGTGTTGCTGAGTTTTTCTTTATGCTCCTAATTTTCTATCTAGTTGTTCCATCAATGGTTGAGAGAGGCTATTGAAGTCTCCAAGTATAATGGTGAACTAGACTATTTCTCCTTTGTCTGATATTAATATTTTTTTGATGTTAATATAGCCACTGTCATTTCTGATGAGAAATCTGCTCTCTTTCAAATTGTTTTTCCCCTAAGGTACTATACATTTGTCTCTTATTGCTTTCAAGATTTTTTTTCCCTTGTCTTTAGTTTTTAAGAAGTTTGACTAGGATGTGTCTAGGTGTAGATTTCTTTGGGTTTATTCTTTTTGCTCAGCTTCTTGAATTTGTACAGTTATGTCTTTTGCAAAATTTAGGAAGTTTTTATTCATTTCTTTGACTACTTTTTCAGCTCTGCCCTCTTTCTCTTCTCCTTCGAATTCAATGGCATGGATGTTAAATTTTTTATTGTAGTCCACTTATCTCTAAGGCTCTGTTCATTTTTCTTCAGTCTATTTTCTCTCTGTTGTTCAGATTGGGTAGTTTTCTATTCTTCTTCTTTTTTTTTAATTTTATTTTTTTCCTTTTTCTCCCCAAAGCCCCCTGGTACATAGTTGTGTGTTCTTAGTTGTGGGTCCTTCTAGTTGTGGCATGTGGGATGCTGCCTCAGCATGGCTTGATGAGTGGTACCATGTCTG